>NC_021161.2:20878302-20909460 GCF_000331145.2 Cicer arietinum | reverse complement strand
TGCATGTGTGCAAGATACCAATCCAATCCAAAAGAGTCTCACCTTAGTGCAGTAAAGAGGATATTCAGATATCTAGTAGGGACTAAGAGTCTAGGCTTGTGGTATCCTAAGGGATCAACCTGCACTTTAGTTGGGTATTCAGATTCAGATTTTGCCGGATGCAAACTAGATAGGAAAAGTACTTCTGGTACTTGTCACTTACTAGGAAACTCCCTTGTGTCTTGGTTTAGCAAGAAACAAACCAGCATTGCACTATCAACAGCTGAAGCTGAGTACATTGCCGCTGGTAGCTGTTGTGCACATATCCTTTGGATGAAACAACACTTATCTAATTTTGGTGTTGACTTAGGGACTGTACCTATCTTGTGTGATAACATAAGTGCAATCAGCATTACTAAGAATCCAGTGATGCATTCTAGGACCAAGAACATAAAGGTAAGGCATCACTTTATAAGGGACCAATTTCAAAATGGGATCATTAAGCTTGAATATGTCAATACAGCTGATCAATTGGCTGACATCTTTACCAAAGCTTTGCCTAGAAAAAGCTTCCTTTATATTAGGATGAGACTAGGGATCTTAGATCCTAGTGAGATTTGATCTTTGTATCAAATCATAGGAAGCTTCTGGTGCTTGAACTATTTCTAGTCCAATCGATTGGGTAATCGATTGCTAGCTTGGTATATAGTTTAAAGAATCGATTGGAACATCGATTGCGTTGGCCCCAGACTTCAAAAACTGGAACGTTTTCCAGACTCTAGCCCGAGCGTCGATTTGGAAATCGACTAGTTCAGTATTTCATATTCTCCACTTTAAAGACATCGATTTGGACGTCGATTGAGTAAATAAAGGACATCGATTTGGGAATCGATTCACGTTATGACATTATGACTTACTTTTACTAGCCGTTAGATGCATATACTACTAAATCGATTGTGCTTCTCCAGCAACGGTAACATAATCGATTTGGACATCGATTGTCGCGTCTAAAGGTTTAAAAAGGAACATTTACCAATCGATTTCTTCACAACTTTTTCCAGATTTTCTCAAACCTCTCTGCTATTTCTCAATACTCTGTTTTTTTTTTTCCAACCATCCCTGACTTATCTCTGCATTCAAACACATATCATCTCCTACAATGGCTCGTGTTAAACAAACCAAACCCAGAACTCCATCACCATCTTCATCTTCTAGTGGGCGAACCCCTTCTCCCCCACCAACCATGTTAAAACGGGTTCCCATTCCTACCCACAAAATACTTGCCAAAGACAAAGGCAAAGCTGCGGCTATTGATCAAGGAAAATCAAAGAAACGAAAGGAGCCCCCTACTGAGAAGCTCATGGCTGATGCTATGAAGGAAGTTACTCAGAAAAAGAAGAAAACGGTTTCTTCTCCTCCTCCAAAGAAAGCTCATTCGTCCAAGGATAAAGCTGCAGAATTTGTTATCCCACCTGATTTTCTAAAAAGAAAAATCCATGAGGCTCGAACTCTAGATTTCTCCTATTTTGATTCAGATGGTTTTACTATCCAAGACCATTTGAGGTTTCATGGTCTTGAAAACTTTCTCTCCTCCTCACTTGACACTTATCCAAAGTTAATAAGAGCATTCTTTTCCACCTTCAAGCTCACTGATAATGGCTTCAAGGCTGAAGTCAAAGGCAAGAGGATCTCCATGTCTTTTGAAGATTTCTCACCTCTGTCAGGACTGCCCTTCCATGGGAAATCAATTGATGGCAGTTCTGAAGCTGAAGCTGCAGATGAAGGCTGGGAAGTTTCTTTCGATAGACACACTGCTGTGAAGGACCTGATGGTCGAAGGCTTTGTCGAAACTATTTCGCTGTCGATTGGTCAAATGAAGGTCCATCATTGGATGCTTATGTACACTTTAACCCGGATGCTGGTGCCCCGATTCGGAAACCATGCCGTCGTCCAGAAGCTGGACATACTGCTGTTGTGGGGACTGTCCAAAGAGCTCAAGATGAGCTGGACATGGATAGTGCTGAGACATATGATGGAAGCATCGCAAAGTAAGCTGGTGCTGCCCTATCCCCAGTTAATCACCAAGATTCTGAGACATTTCAAAGTGTCACTGGTCGATGAAGAATCTTCAAAAACCACCCTTGTTTTTGGTGAATCAATTGTCAATCAAATGCAATTGAAAAGGGTGAATGGTATCTGGATAAGGCCCTTACCAAATGCTGAACCTATTCAGCCTACTACACAACAAGCTGTTGAGCCAGTAGCAGCCCCTCCTGAGTTCTTCGCAAAGATGCTAGAGTTTATGGAAGCTCAGGCGGCTCACAACGCTAAGATGCAAGCGTCAAATGATCGAATGGAAGCTGCTTTGAAGACACTCCAGGCATCTCTGAACTCAGTTGTTCAGAATGTTGATGCGATACAAGTTCATTTGGGCATTAAGCTATCTTTTGAAGATATTGCGGATATCGGTCGGCAAGCAATAGAGGAACAGAATCCCACTCCCCTAAATAGTTCTGAACCTCACGTTGAGGAGACACCTGCTGAGGGTAATACAGCGGTCTCTACCTCTCCCTAGGCTAATAGTGAGGAACAGCCTAGTTTAGGTGATTAGGTTTTTAGGTTCTTTGTTGTGATGTAATGTCTTGTTATTGTTGTACTATTTTTCTTCAATTTATGACATATGAGCACATTTATTCAATTGCTCTCTGATCTATTGCCATAATCTGTTTAATCTGCATATGTTTTTGCTCTGATACACTGATATTTGTTTGCTCTGAAACCATAATTATCCCCGGTGCTTATGTTTACTAACATAGGGGGAGAAAATTCATTTTGTTACTCTCTCCTGTTACTGCTTTTTGCATTAACTGACAAAGGGGGAGAGACATTATAACTTGTGGTAACTTGTGGTAACTTTTACCTGCTAATTGTGTTATTTATGTTACTACTACTGCTGCTGCTTCTCTGCTGAAAATTGCTGCTCTGATGACCACTTAAATTAATTACTCAGATTTTGGTAAATAATATTGGTACTTATGCTCTATATTATGCTCTATTACTGATACCTATTTTTGTAAATTCCTTGAAATGCTAAACTCAAGTTAAAATTGTATGCTTGTCACTTATGCAAAAAGGGGGAGATTGTTGGACTTAAGTCCCCTTAATCCTAATTTTGATATAATTAACAAACATACAATGTTCATACATTATGTGATAAATCTAACATTTTAACTGAGTAAGATTTCAGGAACAACAATTCAACCCTACATACTTGAGACAATTGCTTGGAACTCAAGGAATCAACAAAAGTTGGAAAATCTACTGAGCAAATCGATTAGGCAATCGATTATGTAAAAGGGTTGTATGGAAGTATGTAGTCTGTGATAAAACAATCGATTAGGAAATCGACTAGCACAATCATTGATAAAAATTGTGCAAGTTAGAGGCAAGCCATTTAGCACGATAATCGATTGGCACATCTATTGTTCCAATCACAAAGACTAAAGCTGATTAGATACATCGATTGACACATCGATTGTGCAAGTCACAGGGCCAAGCCATTTAATACGCTAATCGATTGGCAAATCGATTTCGTAAATAAGATTTCATAAGGAACATGGTATGTGACAAACACAATCGATTGGACAATCCATTGTGAAAAATTCAATTGAAACAAGTTTGGTATCAATCGATTAGGCAATCGATTGAACTGAACAAACTAGTAAAATCATTTTTCAGGAACATAACACTTAATCGATTGGCACATTGATTTACTTGAAATAAGCTAAATCCCTGTTTTAAACCCAATCGATTGGCAAATCGATTGACACAAAAATTTGAGTTACAGGGATTACTCAATATATGGCCAAATCAATTATGTGTATTAATGAACCGATTATGTGATTTACTGAATCGACTGAGTAATCAATTGTTTTGATCTCGTTGTTGGAACAAAACACCTTCAATCAATTATGCAATCGATTCAAATATAAACTACACATAATCTTCTGAATAGTGTATTAAAATAATCGATTAGGTAATCGATTAGTTTATGTAGTTTCAAGATTCAAGAAAAACAAGACTTGCGATAATCGATTGGCAAATCGATTGAGCCTGTTTTATTACATTAATGAATCGATTGGCCAATCGATTTATATGTTGTTTTTCAGAAACTATATAAACGGTTTTCAATCACTTTCTCAAAAAAACTTTGATAACATTTGAATAACCTTTGATATTGTTTTTTCAGACCCAGAACCAACGATTATTCATAATCAATAGAGAGCTGAAAAAGAAATCTTAAGAGAATGATCTCACAAACACTCAAATGGACAAACAACTTCTTGAGTGAGATTCATTGCAAGTGATTGAGACCAAATTTTGTATATCTTTTATATTTTCTGTAACAAAGATTTTGTAAAGAAAGAACTGATAAAAATCCAGTAGTGAAACTGGTAGTTATCTTCATTGTTGAGAGGGCTCATCAAGAAGAAGCTTTACTGTGATCTTGGAAGAGTTTGTAGAGAAACTCCGGGATACAGTGGGTACCAAATAGAATAGAGAGAGAGTTTTCAGATTGATAGGCCGGGAGTGCTGGAACATCTATAAAACACTCTGAAAGATTCTATTGAAAAAGGCCGAAATCGTTTAATTTTGGGACTGCACGTATGTCGTTAGATAGACGGCTGAACCAGTATAAAAATCGTGGTGCACTACTCTCTATCCCTTACTCTTTATTTTGATCTTGCATTGTTTCATTGTATGATTGTATGATTAATCTTGATTGCATGCTTGTATCTTGATTAATTTGTAGAACAATTACTGTATTAGCTGAACTAGTAATTAGTCAATACATGTAAGTGTGAACCTTCGCTTAGAATCAATTCCTTGGGACCGTGATTGATCATTAGTTTAATAAAAGTGTTCTTTTGTTAAATTGATTATCAATCTTGTTGAATTTTTTAAAAAACGTCATATACTTTTTTAGACAATAGAGGTCATATTTTACAACATCCAATAGGTGTGTTTGTGTCATTGGATTAACATTTAGGTCAATTTCGTCCTCTCTAGGCTTATTCTACTCCAATTAGCGTTTTTAACCAACCTTGTGCATCCAGTTGGAGTGTTTGTGTCATTGGATTAACATTTAGTTCATTTTCGTCCTCACTAGGCCTATTCTTGTCCAAATAGGGTTTTTTACCAATCTTGTGCATCCAATAGGTTTGTTTGTGTCACTGGATTAACATTTTTGTCATTTTCGTCATCCCTAGGCTTATTCTAGTCTAACTAGGGTGTTTAACCAATCTTGTGCATCTAGAAACTTCATTTGTGTCATTGGATTAACATTTAGATCATCTTCGTCCTCCCTAGCCTTATTCTAGTCCAATTAGGGTTTTTAACCAGTCTTGTGCATCCAATAGGTATGTTTGTGTTATTGGATTAACATTTAGGTCATTTTCGTCCTCCCTTGGCTTATTCCAGTCCAATTAGGGTTTTTAACCAATCTTGTGCATCCAATTACTTCATTTGTGTCATGGAGGTAACACTTAGGTCTTTTTGGTCCTCCCTAGGCTTATTCTTGTCCAGTTAGTGTTTTTAACCAATATTGTGCATCCAATAGGTGTGTTTGTTTCATTAGATTAACATTTAGGTCATTTTCGTCCTCCCAAGGCTTATTCTTGTCTAATTAGGGAGTTTAACCAATCTTGTGCATCCAATAGATGTGTTTGTGTTATCTGATTAACATTTAGGTCATTTTCGTCCTCACTAAGCTTATTCTTGTCCAATTAGGGTTTTTAACCAATCTTGTGCATCCAATAGGTGTGTTTGTGTCATTGGATTAACATTTAGGTCATTTTCGTCCTCACTAAGCTTATTCTTGTCCAATTAGGGTTTTTAACCAATCTTGTCCAAATAAGGTTTTTTAACCAATCTTGTGGATACAATACTTCATTTGTGTCATTGGATTAACACTTAGGTCATTTTTGTCCTCCATAGGCTTATTCTTGTCGAATTAGGCTTTTAAACAAATGTTGTGCATCTAATAAGTTCATTTGTGTCTTTGGATTAACACTTAGGTCATTTTTGTCATCCCTAGGCTTATTCTTGTCAAATTAGGGTTTTTATCCAATCTTGTGCATCCAATAGGTGTGTTTGTGACATTGGATTAACATTTAGGTCATTTTCGTCCTCCCTTGGCTTATTCCAGTCCAATTAGGGTTTTTAACCAATCTTGTGCATCCAATAAGTTCATTTGTGTCATTGGATTAACACTCAGGTCATTTTTGTCATCCATAGGCTTATTCTTGTCCAATTAGGGTTTTTAACCAATCTTGTGCATCCAATAAGTTCATTTGTGTCATTGGATTAACACTCAGGTCATTTTTGTCATCCATAGGCTTATTCTTGTCCAATTAGGGTTTTTAACCAATCTTGTGCATCCAATAAGTTCATTTGTGTCATTGGATTAACACTCAGGTCATTTTTGTCATCCATAGGCTTATTCTTGTCCAATTAGGGTTTTTAACCAATCTTGTGCATCCAATAAGTTCATTTGTGTCATTGGATTAACACTCAGGTCATTTTTGTCATCCATAGGCTTATTCTTGTCCAATTAGGGTTTTTAACCAATCTTGTGCATCCAATAAGTTCATTTGTGTCATTGGATTAACATTTAGGTCATTTTCGTCCTCCCTTGGCTTATTCCAGTCCAATTAGGGTTTTTAACCAATGTTGTGCATCTAATAAGTTCATTTGTGTCATTGGATTAACACTCAGGTCATTTTTGTCATCCATAGGCTTATTCTTGTCCAATTAGGGTTTTTATCAAATCTTGTGCATCCAATAGGTGTGTTTGTGTCAATAGATTAACATTTAGATCATTTTCGTCCTCCCTAGGCTTACTCTAGTCCAATTAGGGTTTGTAACCAATCTTGTGCATCCAATAGGTGCATTTGTGTCATTGGATTAACTTTTAGGTCATTTTCGTCCTCCCTAGGCTTACTCTAGTCCAATTAGGGTTTGTAACCAATCTTGTGCATCCAATAGGTGCATTTGTGTCATTGGATTAACTTTTAGGTCATTTTCGTCCTCCCTAGGCTTATTCTTGTCCAATTAGGGTTTTTATCAAATCTTGTGCATCCAATAGGTGTGTTTGTGTCAATAGATTAACATTTAGATCAATTTCGTCCTCCCTAACCTTATTCTAGTCCAATTAGGGTTTGTAACCAATCTTGTGGATCTAATAAGTTCATTTGTGTCATTGGATTAACATTTAGGTCATTTTCGTCCTCCCTAGGCTTATTCTTGTCAAATTAGGGTTTTTATCCAATCTTGTGCATCCAATAAGTTCATATATGTCATTGGATTAACATTTAGGTCATTTTCGTCCTCACTAGGCCTATTCTTGTCCAAATAGGGTTATTAACCAATCTTTTGAATCCAATAGGTGTGTTTGTGTCATTGGTTTAACATTTAGATCATTTTCGTCCTCTCTATGTTTATTCTAGTCCAATTATGGTTTTTAACAAATGTTGTGCATCTAATAAATTCATTTGTGTCACTGGATTAACACTTAGGTCATTTTTGTCATCCCTAGGCTTATTCTTGTCCAATTAGGGTTTTTATCTAATCTTGTGCATCCAATAGGTGTGTTTGTGTTATTGGATTAATATTTAGGTCATTTTCGTCCTCCTTAGGCTTATTCTTGTCCAATTAGGGTTTTTAACCAATGTTGTGCATCTAATAAGTTCATTTGTGTCATTGGATTAACACTTAGGTCATTTTTGTCATCCCTAGGCTTATTCTTGTCCAATTAGGGTTTTTATCTAATCTTGTGCATCCAATAGGTGTCTTTGTGTCATTAGATTAACATTTAGATCATTTTCGTCCTCCATAGGCTTATTCTACTCCAATTAAGTTTTTCTACAATTCTTGTGCATCTAATATGTTCATTTGAGTCATTGGATTAGCATTTAGGTCATTTCTGTCCTCCCTAGGCTTATTCTTGTCCAATTAGGGTTTTTAACCACTCTTGTGCATCCAATAGGTGTGTTTGTGTTATTGGATTAATATTTAGGTCATTTTCGTCCTCCTTAGGCTTATTCTTGTCCAATTAGGGATTTTAACCAATCTTGTGCATCCAATAGGTGTGTTTGTGTTATTGGACTAACATTTAGGTCATTTTCGTCCTCCCTAGGCTTATTCTATTCCAATTAGGGTTTTTAACCAATCTTGTGCATCCAATATCTTTATTTGTGTCATTGGGGTAACACTTAGGTCATTTTTGTCCTCCCTAGGCTTATTCTTGTCCAATTAGGGTTTTTAACCCATTTTGTGCATCCAATATGTGTGTTTGTGTCATTAGATTAATATTTAGATCATTTTCGTCCTCCCTAGGCTTATTCTAGTCCAATTAGGGTTTTTAACCAATCTTTTGCATCTTACTAGTTCATTTGTGTCATTGGATTTACATTTAGGTCATCTCCGTCCTCCCTAGGCTTATTCTAGTCCAATTAGGGTTATTATCCAATCTTTTGCATCCAGTAGGTGTGTTTGTGTCATTGGTTTAACATTTAGATCATTTTCGTCCTCTCTATGCTTATTCTACCCCAATTAGGGTTTTCAACAAATGTTGTGCATCTAATAAGTTCATTTGTGTCATTGGATTAACACTTAGGTCATTTTTGTCATCCCTAGGCTTATTCTTGTCCAATTAGGGTTTTTATCCAGTCTTGTGCATCCAATAGGTGTGTTTGTGTCATTAGATTAACATTTAGATCATTTTCGTCCTCCCTAGGAATTTTCTAGTCCAATTAGGGTTTTTACCCAATCTTGTGCATCTAATAAGTTCATTTGTGTCATTGGATAAACATTTAGGTCATTTTCGTTCCCCCAAGGGTTATTCTAGTCCAATTAGGATTATTAACCAATCTTCTGGATCCAATAGGTGTGTTTGTGTCATTGGTTTAACATTTAGATAATTTTTGTCCTCTCTATGCTTATTCTAGTCCAATTAGGGTTTTCAACAAATCTTGTCCATCTAATAGGTTCATTTGTGTCATTGGATTAACACTGAGGTCATTTTTGTTCTCCCTAGGCTTATTTTTGTCCAATTAGGGTTTTAACCAATCTTGTGCATCCAATAGGTGTGTTTGTGTTTTTGGATTAACATTTAGGTCATGTTTGTCCTCTCTAGGCATATTCTAGTCCGATTAGTGTTTTTAACCAATCTTGTGCATCCAATAACTTCATTTGTGTCATTGGATTAACACTTAGGTCATTTTTGTCCTCCCTAGTCTTATTCTGGTCCAATTAGGGTTTTTAACCAATCTTGTGCATCTAATAGGTGTGTTTGTGTCATTAGATTAACATTTATACCATTTTCGTCCTCCATAGGCTTATTCTAGTCCAATTAGGGTTTTTAACCAATCTTGTTAATCTAATAAGTTCATTTGTGTCATTGGATTAACGTTTAGGTCATTTTCGTCCTCCCTAGGCTTAGTATATTCTAATTAGCGTTTTCAACCAACCTTTTGCATCCAATAGGAGTGTTTGTGTCAATTAATTAACATTTAGGTCATTTTCGTCCTCCCTATGCTTATTCTAGTCCAATTAGGGTTTTTAACCAATCTTGTGCATCCAATAAGTTCATTTGTGTCATTGGATTAACATTTAGGTCATTTTCGTCCTCCCTATGCTTATTCTAGTCCAATTAGGGTATTTAACCTAACTTGTGCATCTAATAAGTTCATTTAAGTCATTGGATTAACATTTAGGTCATTTTCGTCCTCCCTAGGCTTATTCTAGTCCAATTAGGGTTATTAACCAATCTTGTGCATCCAATAGGTGTGTTTGTGTCATTGGTTTAACATTTAGGTCATTTTCGTCCTCTCCATGCTTATTCTAGTCCAATTAGGGTTTTCTACAATTCTTGTGCATCTAATATGTTCATTTGTGTCATTGGATTAACATTTAGGTCATTTCCGTCCTCCTTAGGCTTATTCTGGTCCAATTAGGGTTATTAACCACTCTTGTCCATCCAATAGGTGTGTTTGTTTTATTGGATTAATATTTAGGTCATTTTCGTCCTCCCTAGGCTTATTCTATTCCCATTAGGGTTTTTAACCAATCTTGTGCATCCAATAACTGCATTTGTGTCATTGGGGTAACACTTAGGTCATTTTTGTCCTCCCTAGGCTTATTCTTGTCCAATTAGGGTTTTTAACCCATTTTGTGCATCCAATAGGTGTGTTTGTGTCATTAGATTAATATTTAGATCATTTTCGTCCTCCCTAGGCTTATTCTAGTCCAATTAGGGTTTTTAACCAATCTTGTGCATCTAATTAGTTCATTTGTGTCATTGGATTAACATTTAGGTCATTTTCGTACTTACTAGGCTTATTCTAGTCCAATTAGGGTTATTAACCAATTATTTGCATCCAATAGGTGTGTTTGTGTCATTGGTTTAAGATTTAGATCATTTTCGTCCTCTCTATACTTATTCTACCCCAATTAGTGTTTCAACAAATGTTGTGCATCTAATAAGTTCGTTTGTGTCATTGGATTAACACTTTGGTCATTGTTGTCATCCCTAGGCTTATTCTTGTCCAATTAGGGTTTTAATCCACTCTTGTGCATCCAATAGGTGTGTTTGTGTCGTTAGATTAACATTTAGATCATTTTCGCCCACCCTAGGTATATTCTTGTCCAATTAGGGTTTTTAACAAATCTTGTGCATCTAATAAGTTGATTTGTGTCATTGGATTAACATTTAGGTCACTTTCGTCCTCACTAAGCATATTCTTGTCCAAATAGGATTTTTAACCAATCTTATACATCCAATAGGTGTGTTTGTGTCATTGGATTAACATTTAGATCATTTTCGTCCTCTCTATGCTGATTCTATTTCAATTAGGGTTTTCAACAAATCTTGTTCATCTAATAAGTTCATTTGTGTCATTGGATTAACACTTAGGTCATTTTTTGTCCAATTAGGGTTTTTAACCAATCTTGTGCATCCAATAGGTATGTTTGTGTTATTGGATTAACATTTAGGTCATGTTCGTCCTCCCTAGGCATATTCTACTCCGATTAGTGTTTTTAACCAATCTTGTGCATCCAATAACTTCATTTGTGTCATTGGATTAATACTGAGGTCATTTTTTTCCTCCCTAGTCTTATTCTTGTCCAATTAGGGTTTTTAACCAATCTTGTGCATCAAATAGGTGTGTTTGTGTCATTAGATTAACATTAATATCATTTTCTTCCTCCCTAGGCTTATTCTAGTCCAATTAGGGTTTTTAACCAATCTTGTAAATCTAATAAGTTCATTTGTGTCATTGGATTAACATTTAGGTCATTTTCGTCCTCCCTAGGCTTAGTCTATTCTAATTAGCGTTTTTAACCAACCTTTTGCATCCAATAAGAGTGTTTGTGTCAATTAATTAACATTTAGGTCATTTTCGTCCTCCCTATGCTTATTCTAGTCCAATTAGGGTTTTAAACCAATCTTGTGCATCTATTAAGTTCATTTGTGTCATTGGATTAACATTTAGGTCATCTTCGTCCTCCCTAGGCTTATTCTAGTCCAATTAGGGTTTTCAACTAATCTTGTGCATCTAATAAGTTCATTTGTTTCATTGGATTAACACTTAGGTCATTTTTGATCTCCCTAGGCTTATTGTCTTCCAATTAGTGTTTTTAACCAATCTTGTGAATCTATTAAGTTTATTTGTGTCATTGAATTAACATTTAAGTCATTTTTGTCCTCCCTAGGCGTATTCTAGTCCAATTAGGGTTTTTAACCAATCTTGTGCATCCAATAACTTCATTTTCGTTCTCCCTAAGCTTATTCTTCTCCAATTAAGGTTTTTAACCAATCTTGTGCATCCAATAAGTGTGTTTGTGTCATTAGATTAACATTTAGATCATTTTCGTCCTCCCTGGGCTTATTCTAGTCCAATTATGGTATTTAACCAATCTTGTGAATCTAATAAGTTTATTTGTGTTGTTGGATAAATATTTAGGTCATTTTCATCCTCCCTAGGCTTATTCTACTCCAATTAGCGTTCTTAACCAACCTTGTGCATCCAATAGAAGTGTCTGTGTCATTGGATTAACATTTAGGTCATTTTCGTCATCCCTAGGCTTATTATTGTCCAATTAGGGTTTTTAACCAATCTTTTGCATCCAATAGGTGTGTTTGTGTCATTGGATTTTTATTTATATCATTTTCGTCCTATCTAAGCTTATTCTAGTCCAATTAGCGTTTTTAACCAATCTTGTGCATTAAATAAGTTCGTTTGTGTCGTTGGATTGACATTTAGGTCATTTCCATCCTCCCTAGGCTTATTCTAGTCCAATTAGGGTTTTTAAATAAATCTTGTGCATCCAATAGGTGTGTTTGTGTTATTTGGTTAACATTTAGGTCATGTTCGTCCTCCCTAGGCATATTCTTCTCCATTCTTGTGCATCCATAAAGTTCAATTGTTTCATTGGATTACCATTTAGGTAATTTTCGTCCTCCCTAGGCTTATTCTTGTCGAATTTGAGTTTTTAACCAATCTTGTGCTTCAAATAGGTTTGTTTGTGTCATTGGATTAACATTTAGGTCATTTCCGTCAACCCTATGCTTATTCTAGTCCTATTAGGGTTTTAATCCAATCTTGTGCATCAAATAAGTTCATTTGTGTCATTGGATAAACATTTAGGTCATTTTTGTCCTCCCTACGCTTATTCTAGTCCAATTAAGGTTATTAACCATTCTTGTGCATCCAATAGGTGTGTTTGTATCATTGGTTTAACATTTAGGTCATTCTCGTCCTCTTTATGCTTATTCTAGTCCAATTAGGGTTTTCAACAAATCTTGTCCATCTAATAAGTTCATTTGTGTCATTGGATTAACACTTAGGTCATTTTTGTTCTCCCTAGGCTTATTGTTGTACAATTTGGGTTTTTAACCAATCTTGTGCATCCAATAGGTGTGTTTGTGTTATTGGATTAACATTTAGGTCATGTTCGGGCTCCCTATGCATATTTTAGTCTAACTAGTGTTTTTAACCAATCTTGTGGATCTAATAAGTTCATTTCTTTCATTGGAGGGTATTTAACCAATCTTGTGCATCCAATAACTTCATTTGTGCCATTGGATTAACATTAGGTCATTTTTGTCCTCACTAGGCCTATTCTTGTCCAATTAGGGGTTTTAGCCAATCTTGTGCATCCAATAGGTGTGTTAATGTCATTGGATTAACATATAGGTCATTTTCGTCCTCCCTAGGCTTATTCTACTCCAATAAGGGTTTTTAACCAAACTTGTGCATCTAATATGTTCATCTGTGTCATTAGATAAACATTTAGGTCATTTTCCTCCTCGCTTGGCTTATTCTATTTCTATTAGGTTATTTAACCAACCTTGTGCCTCCAATTGGAGTCTTTGTGTCATTGGATTAACATTTAGGTCATTTTCGTCCTCCCTAGGCTTATTCTAGTCCAATTAGGGTATTTAACCTAACTTGTGCATAAAATAAGTTCATTTGTGTCATTGGATTAACATTTTGGTCATTTTCGTCCTCACTAGGCCTTTTCTTGTCCAATTTAGGTTTTTATCCAATCTGGTGCCTCCAATAGGTGTGTTTGTGTCATTGGATTAACAGTTAGGTCATTTTCGTCTGCCCTAGGCTTACTCTGGTCCAATAAGGATTTTAAACCAATCTTGTGCATCTAATAAGTTCATTTGTGTCATTGGATTAACATTTAGGTCATTTTCATCCTCCCTAAGCTTATTCTAGTCCAATTAGGGTTATTAACCAATCTTGTGCATCCAATAGGTGTGTTTGTGTTATTGGATTAACATTTAGGTCATTTTTGTCCTTACTAGGCCTATGCTTGTCCAACTAGGGTTTTTAACCAATCTTGTGCATCCAATAGGTGTGTTTGTGTCATTGGATTAAGATTTAGGTGTTGTTCGTCCTCCCTAGGCTTATTCTAGTCCAATTAGGGTTTTTAACCAATCTTGTGGATCGAATAACTTCATTTGGGTCATTGAATTAACATTTAGGTCATCTTCTTCCTCTCTAGGCTTATTCTACTCCTATTAGCATTATTATCCAACCTTGTGCATTCAATTGGATTGTTTGTGTAATTGGATTAACATTTAGGTCATTTTCGTCCACCCTGGGCTTATTCTAGTCCAATTAGGGTATTTAACCTAACTTGTGCATCTAATAAGTTTATTTGTGTCATTGGATTAACATTTTGGTCATTTTTGTCCTCCATAGGGTTATTCTTGTCCAATTAGGGTTTTTAATCAATCTTGTGCATCCAATAGGTGTGTTTGAGTCATTAGATTAACATTTAGGTCATTTCCGTCATCCTTATGCTTATTCTTGTCCAATTAGGGTTTTTAACCAATCTTGTGCATCTAATAAGTTCATTTGTGTCATTGGATAAACATTTAGGTCATTTTCGTCCTCCCTACGCTTATTCTAGTCCAATTAAGGTTATTAACCAATCTTGTGCATCCAATAGGTGTGTTTGTGTCATTGGTTTAACATTTAGATCATTTTCATCCTCCCTAGGCATATTTTAGTCTAATTAGTGTTTTTAACCAATCTTGTGGATCCAATAACTTCATTTGTATCATTGGATTAACACTTAGGTCATTTTTGTTCTCCCTAGGCTTATTCTTGTCCAATTAGGGTTTTTAACCAATCTTGTGCATCTAATAAGTTCATTTGTGTCATTGGATAAACATTTAGGTCATTTTCGTCCTCCCTAGGCTTATTCTTGTCCAATTAGGGTTTTTAACCAATCTTGTGCATCCAATAGGTGTGTTTGTGTTATTGGATTAACATTTATGTCATGTTCGTCCTCCCTAGGCATATTTTAGTGTAATTAGTGTTTTTAACCAATCTTGTGGATCCAATAACTTCATTTGTGTCATTGGATTGACACTTAGGTCATTTTCGTCCTGCCTAGGATTATTCTATTCCAATTAGGGTTTTTAACCAATCTTGTAAATCTAATAAGTTCATTTCTATCATTGGAGGGTATTTAACCAATCTTGTGCATCCAATAACTTCATTTGTGCCATTGGATTAACATTAGGTCATTTTTGTCCTCACTAGGCCTATTCTTGTCCAATTAGGGGTTATAGCCAATCTTGTGCATCCAATAGGTGTATTAATGTCATTGGATTAATATATAGGTCATTTTCGTCCTCCCTAGGCTTATTATACTCCAATAAGAGTTTTTAACCAAACTTGTGCATCTAATAACTTCATTTGTGTCATTGGGGTAACACTTAGGTCATTTTCGTCCTCCTTTGGCTTATTCTATTTCAATTAGGGTATTTAACCAATCTTGTGCATCCAATAAGTTCATTTGTTACATTTGATTAACATTTAGGTCATTTTCGTTCTCACTAGGCCATTGCTTTTCCAATTATATTTTTTATCCAATCTTGTGCATCCAATAGGTGTGTATGTGTCATTAAATTAACATTTAGGTTATTTTCGTCCTCCATGGGCTTATTCTAATCCAATTAGCGTATTTAACCTAACTTGTGCTTCCAATAGGTGCGTTTGTGTTATTGAATTAACATTTATGTAATTTTCGTCCTCCCTTGGCTTATTCTAATCCAATTAAGGTTTTTAACCAATCTTGTGCATCCAATAACTTCATTTGTGTCATTGGGGTAACACTTAGGTCATCCAATATTGTTTTCCAATTAGGGTTTTTAACCAATCTAGTCCATCCAATAGGTGTTTTTGTGTCATTTGATTAATATTAAGATTATTTTCGTCCTCCTCGGCTTATTCTAGTCCAATTAGGGTTTTTAACAAATCTTGTGCATATAATAAGTTCATTTGTGTCATTGTATTAACAATTAGGGTTAATAACCAATCTTTTGCATCCAATAGGTCTGTTTGGGTCATTGGTTTAACATTTATATCATTTTCGTCCTCTCTATGCTTATTCTAGTCTAATTAGGGTTTTCAACAAATCTTGTGCATTTAATAAGTTCATTTGTGTCATTGGATTAACATTCAGGTCATTTTCGTACTCGTTGGGCTTATTCTTGTCCAATTAGGATTTTTAACCAATCTTGTGCATCTAATAGGTGTGTTTGTGTTATTGGATTAAAATTTTGGTCATTTTCGACCTCCCTAGGCTTATTCTTGTTTAATTAGGGTTTTTAACCAATCTTGTGCATCCATTAGGTGTGTTTGTGATATTGGATTAACATTTAGGTCATGTTCGTCCTCCCTAGGCTTATTCTCGTCCAATTAGGGTTTTTAACCAATCTTGTGGATACAATAACTTCATTTGTGTCATTAGATTAACATTTAGGTCGTTTTCATCCTCTCTAGGCTTATTCTACTCCAATTAGCATTTTTAACCAACCTTGTGCATCCAATTGGAGTGTTTGTGTTATTGGATTAACATTTAGGTTATTTTCGTCCTCCCTTGGCTTATTCTAGTCCAATTTGGGTATTTAACCTAACTTGTGCATAGAATAAGTTCATTTGGTCATTGGATTAACATTTAGGTCATTGTCGTCCTCACTAAGCCTTTTCATGTCCAATTTAGGTTTTTAACCAATCTGGTGCATCCAATAGGTATGTTTGTGTCATTGGATTAACAGTTAGGTCATTTGCGTCCTCCTTAGGCTTGTTCTGGTCCAATTAGGGTATTAAACCAATCTGGTGCATCTAATAAGTTCATTTGTGTCATTGGATTAACATTTAGGTCATTATCGTCCTCCCTAGGCTTATTCTAGTCCAATTAGGGTTATTAACCTATCTTGTGCATCCAATGGGAGTGTTTGTCTCCTTGGATTAACATTTAGGTCATTTTCGTCCTCCCAAGGCTAATTCTAGTCCAATTAGGGTATTTAACCTAACTTGTGCATAGAATAAGTTCATTTGTGTCATTGTATTAACATTTAGGTCATTTTCGTCCTAACTAGGCCTATTCTTGTCCAATTAGGGTTTTTAATCAATCTTGTGCATCCAAAAGGTGTGTTTGTGTCATTGGATTAACACTTAAGTCATTGTCGTCATCCCTAGGCTTATTCTAGTGCAATTAGGGGGTTTAAACAATCTTGTGCATCCAGTAACTTCATTTGTGTCATTAGATTAACATTTAGATATTTTTCGTCCTCCCTAGGGTTATTATAGTCGAATTAGGGTTTTTAACCAATCTTCTGGTTCCAATTACTTCATTTGTGTCATTGGATTAACACTTATGTCATTTTTGTCCTCCATAGGCTTATTCTTGTCCAATTAGGGTTTTTAACCAATCTTGTGCATCCAATAGGTGTGTTTGACTCATTAGATTAACATTTAGATCCTTTTTGTCCTCCCTAAGCTTATTCTAGTCCAATTAAGGTTTTTAACCAAATTTGTGATTGGATTAACATTTAGGTCATTTTTGTCCCCGCTAGGCTTATTCTACTCCAATTTGGGTTTTTAACCAACCTTGTGCATCCAATAGGAGTGTTTGTGTCATTGGATTAACATATAGGTCATTTTCGTCCTCCCTAGGCTTATTCTACTCCAATTAGGGTTTTTAACCAAACTTGTGCATCTAATATGCTCATTTGTGTCATTGGATTAACATTTAGGTCAATTTCGTCCTCCCTTGGCTTATTCTATTTCAATTGGGGTATTTAACCAATCTTGTCCATCCAATAAGTTCATTTGTTACATTTGATTAACGTTTAGGTCATTTTCGACCTCACTAGGCCTATGCTTGTCCAATTAGGGTTTTTAACCAATCTTGTGCGTCCAATAGGTGTGTTTATGTCATTAAATTTACATTTAGATATTTTTCGTCCTCCCTAGGGTTATTCTAGTCGAATTAGGGTTTTTAACCAATCTTCTGGTTCCAATTACTTCATTTGTGTCATTGGATTAACACTTATGTCATTTTTGTCCTCCCTAGGCTTATTCTTGTCCAATTAGGGTTTTTAACCAATCTTGTGCATCCAATTGGTGTGTTTGAGTCATTAGATTAACATTTAGATTCTTTTTGTCCTCCCTAAGCTTATTCTAGTCCAATTAGGGTTTTTAACCAAATTTGTGATTGGATTAACATTTAGGTCATTTTCGACCTCGCTAGGCTTATTCTACTCCATTTTGGGTTTTTAACCAACCTTGTGAATCCAATATGAGTGTTTGTGTCATTGGATTAACATATAGGTCATTTTCGTCCTCCCTAGGCTTATTCTACTCCAATTAGGGTTTTTAACCAAACTTGTGCATCTATTATGTTCATTTGTGTCATTGGATTAACATTTAGATCATTTTTGTTCTCCCTAGGCTTTTTCTTGTCCAATTAGGGTTTTTAACCAATCTTGTGCATCTAATAAGTTCATTTGTGTCATTGGATTAACATTTAGGTCATTTTTGTCCTCCCTAGGCTTATTCTAGTCCCATTAGGGTTAGTAACCAATCTTGTGCATCCAATAGGTGTGTTTGTGTTATTGGTTTTACATTTATGTCATTTTCGTCCTCTCTATGCTTATTCTAGTCTAATTAGGGTTTTCAACAAATCTTGTGCATCTATTAAGTTCATTTGTGTCATTGGAGTAACATTTAGGTCATTTTCGTCCTCCCTAGGCTTAGTCTTGTCCAATTAGAGTTTCTAACCAATCTTGTGCATCCTATAGGTGTGTTTGTGTTATTGGATTAAAATTTAGGTGATTTTCGGTCTCCCTAGAATTATTGAGGTCCAACTAGGTTTTTTAACCAATCTTGTGCAGCTAATAGGTGTGTTAGTGTTATTGGATTAACATTTAGGTCATGTTCGTCCTCCCTAGGCTTATTCTAGTCCAATTAGGGTTTTTAACCAATCTTGTGAATGTAATAAGGTCATTTGTGTCAATGGATTAACATTTAGGTCATTTTCGTCCTCCCTGGACTTATTCTACTTCAATTAGCGTTTTTAACCAACCTTGTGCATCCAATAGGAGTGTTTGTGTCAATTGTTTAACATTTAGGTCATTTTCGCCCTCCCTAGGCTTATTCTAGTCCAATTAGTGTATTTAATCTAACTTGTGCATATAATAAGTTGATTTGTGTCATTGGATTAACATTTAGGTCATGTTCGTCCTCCCTAGGCTTATTCTAGTCCAATTAGTGTATTTAATCTAACTTGTGCATATAATAAGTTGATTTGTGTCATTGGATTAACATTTAGGTCATTTTCGTCCTCCCTGGACTTATTCTACTTCAATTAGCGTTTTTAACCAACCTTGTGCATCCAATAGGAGTGTTTGTGTCAATTGTTTAACATTTAGGTCATTTTCGCCCTCCCTAGGCTTATTCTAGTCCAATTAGTGTATTTAATCTAACTTGTGCATATAATAAGTTGATTTGTGTCATTGGATTAACATTTAGGTCATTTTCGTCCTCACTAGGCCTATTCTTGTCCAATTTAGGTTTTTAACCAATCTGGTGCATCCAATAGGTGCGTTTGTGTCATTAGATTAACTTTTAGATCATTTTTGTCCTCCCTAGGCTTCTTCTAGTCCAATTAGGGTATTTAACCAATCTTGAGCATCTAATAAGTTCATTTGTGTCATTGGATTAACATTTAGGTCATTTTTGTCCTCCCTAGGCTTATTCTACTCCAATTAGGGTTTTTAACCAATCTTGTGCATCCAATAGGTGTGTTTGTGTCATTGGATTAACATTTAGGTCATTTCCGTCCTCCCTAGGCTTATTCTACTCCAATTAGGGTTTTTAACCAATCTTGTGCATCCAATAAGTACATTTGTGTCATTGGATTAACATTTAGGTCATTTTTGTCCTCCCTAGGCTTATTCTACTCCCATTAGGGTTAGTAACCAATCTTGTGCATCCAATAGGTGTGTTTGTGTTATTGGTTTTACATTTATGTCATTTTCGTCCTCTCTATGCTTATTCTAGTCTAGTTAGGGTTTTCAACAAATCTTGTGCATCTAATAAGTTCATTTGTGTCATTGGATTAACATTTAGGTCATTTCCGTCCTCCCTAGGCTTATTCTGGTCCAATTAGGGTTTTTAACCAATCTTGTGAATCTAATAAGTTCATTTGTGTCAATGGATTAACATTTAGGTCATTTTCGTCCTCCCTAGACTTATTCTACTTCAATTAGCGTTTTTAAGCTACCTTGTGCATCCAATAGGAGTGTTTGTGTCAATTGATTAACATTTAAGTCATTTTCGCCCTCCCTAGGCTTATTCTAGTCCAATTAGGGTTATTAACCAAACTTGTGCATCCAATAGGAGTGTTTGTGTCAATTGATTAACATTTAGGTCATTTTCGCCCTCCCTAGGCTTATTCTAGTCCAATTAGTGTATTTAATCTAACTTGTGCATATAATAAGTTGATTTGTGTCATTGGATTAACATTTAGGTCATTTTCGTCCTCACTAGGCCTATTCATGTCCAATTTATGTTTTTAACCAATCTGGTGCATCCAATAGGTGTGTTTGTGTCATTGGATTAACAGTTAGGTGCTTTTCGTCCTCTCTAGGATGATTCTGGTCCAATTAGGGTTTTAAACCAATCTTGTGCATCTAATAAGTTCATTTGTGTCATTGGATTAACATTTAGGTCATTATCGTCCTCCCAAGGCTTATTCTAGTCCAATTAGGGTTATTATCCAATCTTGCGCATCCAATAGGTGTGTCTGTGTCATTGATTTAACATTTAGGTCATTTTTGTCCTCTCTATGTTTATTTATGTACAATTACGGTTTTCAACAAATCTTGTGCATCTAATAAGTTCATTTGTGTCATTGGATTAACATTTAGGTCATTTTCGTCGTCCCTAGGCTTAGTCTTGTCCAATTAGGGTTTTAAACCAATCTTGTGCATCTAATAAGTTCATTTGTGTCATTCGATTAACATTTAGGTCATTTTCGTCGTCCCTAGGCTTAGTCTTGTCCAATTAGGGTTTTAAACCAATCTTGTGCATCTAATAAGTTCATTTGTGTCATTGGATTAACATTTAGGTCATTTTCATCCTCCCTAGGCTTAGTCTTGTCCAATTAGGGTTTTTAACGAATCTTGTGCATCCTATACGTATGTTTGTGTTATTGGATTAACATTTAGGTGATTTTCGGTCTCCCTAGGATTATTCATGTCCAATTAGGTTTTTTAACAAATCTTGTGCATCTAATAGGTGTGCTTGTGTTATTGGATTAACATTTAGGTCATGTTCGTCCTCCCTAGGCTTATTCTAGTCCAATTAGGGTTTTTAACCAATCTTGTGAATCTAATAAGCTCATTTGTGTCAATGGATTAACATTTAGGTCATTTTCGTCCTCCCTGGACTTATTCTACTTCAATTAGCGTTTTTAACCAACCTTGTGCATCCAATAGGAGTGTTTGTGTCAATTGATTAACATTTATGTCACTTTCGCCCTCCCTAGGCTTATTCTTGTCCAATTAGGGTTTTTAACCTAACTTGTGCATATAATAAGTTCATTTGTGTCATTGGATTAACATTTAGGTCGTTTTCGTCCTCACTAGGCCTATTCTTGTCCAATTTAGGTTTTTAACCAATCTGGTGCATCCAATAGGTGTGTTTGTGTCATTGGATTAACAGTTAGGTCATTTTCGTCCTCCCTAGGCTTATTCTGGTCCAATTAGGGTTTTAAACCAATCTTGTGCATCTAATAAGTTCATTTGTGTCATTGGATTAACATTTAGGTCATTATCGTCCTCCCAAGGCTTATTCTAGTCCAATTAGGGTTATTAACCAATCTTGCGCATCCAATAGGTGTGATTGTGTCATTGGTTTAACATTTAGGTGATTTTCGACCTCTCTATGTTTATTTATGTACAATTACGGTTTTCAACAAATCTTGTGCATCTAATAAGTTCATTTGTGTCATTCGATTAACATTTAGGTCATTTTCGTCGTCCCTAGGCTTAGTCTTGTCCAATTAGGGTTTTTAACCAATCTTGTGCATCCTATAGGTGTGTTTGTGTTATTGGATAAACATTTAGGTCATTTCCGTCCTCCCTAGGCTTATGCTTGTCCAATTAGGGTTTTCAACTAATCTTGTGCATCTAATAAGTTCATTTGTGTCATTGGATGAACATTGAGGTCATTTTCGTCCTCCCTAGGCTTATGCTTGTCCAATTAGGGTTTTTAACCAATCTTGTGCATCCTATAGGTGTGTTTGTGTTATTGGATAAACATTTAGGTCATTTTCGGTCTCCCAAGGATTATTCATGTCCAATTAGGTTTTTTAACCTATCTTGTGCATCTAACAGGTGTGTTTGTGTTATTACATTAACATTTAGGTCATGTTCGTCCTCCCTAGGCTTATTCTAGTCCAATTAGGGTTTTTAACCAATCGTGTGAATCTAATAAGTTCATTTGTATCATTGGATTAACATTTAGGTCATGTTCGTCCTCCCTAGGCTTATTCTAGTCTAATTAGGGTTTTCAACAAATCTTGTGCATCTAATAAGTTCATTTGTATCATTGGATTAACATTTAGGTCATGTTCGTCCTCCCTAGGCTTATTCTAGTCTAATTAGGGTTTTCAACAAATCTTGTGCATCTAATAAGTTCATTTGTATCATTGGATTAACATTTAGGTCATGTTCGTCCTCCCTAGGCTTATTCTAGTCCAATTAGGGTTTTTAACCAATCGTGTGAATCTAATAAGTTCATTTGTGTCAATGGATTAACATTTAGGTCCTTTTCGTCCTCCCTAGGCTTATTCTTGTCCAATTAGGGTTTTTAACCAATCTTGTGCATCTAATAAGTTCATTTGTGTCATTGGATTAACATTTAGGTCATTTTCGTCCTCCCTGGACTTATTCTACTTCAATTAGCGTTTTTAAGCTACCTTGTGCATCCAATAGGAGTGTTTGTGTCAATTGATTAACATTTAAGTCATTTTCGCCCTCCCTAGGCTTATTCTAGTCCAATTAGGGTTTTTAACCTAACTTGTGCATGTAATAAGTTCATTTGTGTCATTGGATTCACATTTAGGTCATTTTCGTCCTCACTAGGCATATTCTTGTCCAATTAGGGTTTTTAACCAATCTTGTGCATCCAATAGGTTTGTTTGTGTCATTGGATTAACAGTTGGTTCATTTTCGTCCTCCCTAGGCTTATTATGGTCCAATTAGGGTTTTAAACCAATCTTGTGCATCTAATAATTTCATTTGTGTCATTGGATTAACATTTAGGTCATTATCGTCCTCCCAAGGCTTATTCTAGTCCAATTAGGGATATTAACCAATCTTGCGCATCCAATAGGTGTGTCTGTGTCATTGGATGAACATTTAGGTCATTTTCGGTCTCCCTAGGATTATTCATGTCCAATTAGGTTTTTTAACCAATCTTGTGCATCCAATAGGAGTGTTTGTGTCAATTGATTAACATTTAAGTCATTTTCGCCCTCCCTAGGCTTATTCTAGTCCAATTAGGGATATTAACCAATCTTGCGCATCCAATAGGTGTGTCTGTGTCATTGGATGAACATTTAGGTCATTATCGTCCTCCCAAGGCTTATTCTAGTCCAATTAGGGTTATTAACCAATCTTGCGCATCCAATAGGTGTGTTTGTGTCATTGGTTTAACATTTAGGTCATTTTCGTCCTCTCTATGTTTATTTAAGTACAATTACGGTTTTCAACAAATCTTATGCATCTAATAGGTGTGTTTGTGTTATTGATTTAACATTTAGGTCATTTTCGTCCTCATTAGGCCTATGCTTGTCCAACTAGGGTTTTTAACCAATCTTGTGCATCCAATAGGTGTGTTTGTGTCATTGGATTAACATTTTGGTATTGTTCGTCCTCTCTAGGATTATTCTAATCCAATTAGGATTTTTAACCAATCTTGTGGATCCAATAACTTCATTTGGGTCATTGGATTAACATTTAGGTCATCTTCTTCCTCTCTAGGCTTATTCTACTCCAATTAGCGTCTTTAACCAACCTTGTGCATCCAATTGGTGTGTTTGTGTTATTGGATTAACATTTAGGTCATTTTCGTCCTAACTAGGCCTATTCTTGTCCAATTAGGGTTTTTAACCAATCTTGTGCGTCCAAAAGGTGTGTTTATGTCATTGGATTAACATTTAGGTCATTTTCGTCATCCCTAGGCTTATTCTAGTCTAATTAGGTTTTTTAACCACTCTTGTGCATCCAGTAACTTCATTTGTGTCATTGGATTAACATTTAGATATTTTTCGTCCTCGATAGGCTTATTCTAGTCAAATTAGGGTTTTTAACCAATCTTGTGGTTCCAATAGGTGTGTTTGAGTCATTCGATTAACATTTAGATCATTTTCGTCCTCCCTAAGCTTATTCTAGTCCAATTAGGGTTTTTAACCAATCTTGTGATTAGATTAACATTTAGGTCATTTTTGTCCTCCCTAGGCTTATTCTACTCCAATTAGTGTTTTTAACCAACCTTGTGCATCCAATAAGAGTGTTTGTGTCATTGGATTAACATATTGGTCATTTTCGTCCTCTCTAGGCTTATTCTACTCCAATTAGGGTTTTTAGCCAAACATGTGCATCTAATATGTTCATTTGTGTCATTGGATTAACATTTATATCACTTTCGTCCTCCCTTGGCTTATTCTATTTCAATTGGGATATTTAACCAATCTTGTGCATCCAATAAGTTCATTTGTTACATTTGATTAACATTTAGGTCATTTTCGTCCTCACTAGGCCTATGCTTGTCCAATTAGGGTTTTTAACCAATCTCTTGCATCCAATAGGTGTATTTGTGTCATTGGTTTAACATTTATGTCATTTTCGTCCTCTCTATGCTTATTCTAGTCTAATTAGGGTTTTCAACAAATCTTGTGCATCTAATAAGTTCATTTGTATCATTGGATTAACATTTAGGTCATTTTCGTTCTCCCTAGGCTTATTCTTGTCCAATTAGGTTTTTTAACCAATATTGTGCATCCAATAGGTGTGTTTGTGTTATTGGATTAACATTTACGTCATTTTCGGTCTCCCTACGATTATTCATGTCAAATTAGGTTTTTTAACCAATTTTGTGCATCCAATAGGTGTGTTTGTGTCATTAGATTAACATTAAGATCATTTTCTCCCTCCCTTGGCTTATTCTAGTCCAATTAGGTTTTTTAACCAAACTTGAGCATCCTATAGGTGTGTTTGTGTTATTGGATTAACATTTAGGTCATTTTCGGTCTCCCTAGGATTATTCATGTCCAATTAGGTTTTTTAACCAATCTTGTGCATCCAATAGGTGTGTTTGCGTCATTAGATTAACATTGAGATCATTTTCTCCCTCCCGAGGCTTATTCTAGTCCAATTAGGGTTTTTAAGCAATCTTGTGCATCCAATAGGTGTGTTTGTGCCATTGGTTTTACATTTAGGTCATTTTCGTCCTCTCTATGCTTATTCTAGTCCAATTAGGATTTTCAACAAAAATTGTGCATCTAATAAGTTCATTTGTATCATTGGATTAATATTTAGGTCATTTTCGTCCTCCCTAGGCTTATTCTTGTCGAATTATATCATTGGATTAATATTTAGGTCATTTTCGTCCTCCCTAGGCTTATTCTTGTCCTATTAGGTTTTTTAACCAATCTTGTGCATCCTATAGGTGTGTTTGTGTTATTGGATTAACATTTAGGTCATTTTCGGTCTCCCTAGGATTATTCATGTCCAATTAGGTTTTTTAACCAATCTTGTGTATCCAATAGGTGTGTTTGTGTGATTGGATTAACATTTAGGTCATGTCCGTCCTCCCTAAGTTCATTCTAGTCCAATTAGGGTTTTTAACCAATCTTGTGAATTTAATAAGTTCATTTGTGTCAATGGATTATCATTTAGGTCATTTTCGTCCTCCCTAGGCTTATTCTAGTCCAATTTTCGTTTTTAACCAACCTTGTGCATCCAATAGGAGTGTTTGTGGTAATTGATTAACATTTAGGTCATTTTCGTCCTCCCTAGGCTTATTCTAGTCCAATTATGCTATTTAACCTAACTTGTGCATTTAATAAGTTCATTTGTGTCATTGGATTAACATTTAGATGATTTTTGTCCTCCCTAGGCTTATTCTAATCCAATTAGGGTTATTCTCCAATCTTGTGCATCCAATAGGTGTGTTTGTGTCATTGGTTTAACATTTAGGTAATTTTCGTCCTCTTTATGCTTATTCTAGTCCAATTAGGGTTTTCAACAAATCTTGTGCATCCAGTAACTTCATTTGTGTCATTGGATTAACATTTAGGTCATTTTTGTCCTCCTTAGGCTTATTCTTGTCCAATTAGGGTTTTCAACAAATCTTGTGCATCTAATAAGTTTATTTGTGTCATTGGATTAACATTTGGATAATTTTTATCCTCCCCAGGCTTCTTCTAATCCAATTAGGGTTATTAACCAATCTTGTGCATCCAATAGGTGTGTTTGTGTAATTGGTTTAACATTTAGGTCATTTTCGTCCTCTCTATGGTTATTCTTGTCTAATTAGGGTTTTCAACAAATCTTGTGTATCTAATAAGTTCATTTGTGTCATTGGATTAACATTTAGGTCATTTTCATCCTCCCTAGGCTTATTCTTCTCCAATTAGGGTTTTAACCAATCTTGTGCATCCAATAGATGGGTTTGTGTTATTGGATAAACATTTTGGTCATCTCGTGCTCTGTAGGATTATTCTATTCCAATTAGGGTTTTTAACCAAAGTTGTGCATCCAATAGGTGTGTTTGTGTTATTGGATTAACATTTAGGTCATGTTGTGCATTCATCCTAGGCTTATTCTTGTTCAATTAGGGTTTTTAACCAATCTTGTGCATCCAATAGGTGTGTTTGTGTCATTAGATTAACATTTAGATAATTTTTATCCTCCCTAGGCTTCTTCTAATCCAATTAGTGTTATTAACCAA
Organism: Cicer arietinum; assembly: GCF_000331145.2. NCBI lineage: Eukaryota > Viridiplantae > Streptophyta > Magnoliopsida > Fabales > Fabaceae > Cicer > Cicer arietinum. The sequence goes on along the minus strand of NC_021161.2, from coordinate 20,882,584 downwards.
TCTTGTGCATCCAATAGGTGTGCTTGTGTCATTGGTTTAACATTTATGTCATTTTCTTCCTCCCTAGGCTTATTCTAGTACAGTTAGGGTTTTTAACCAATCTTGTGGATCTAATAAGTTCTTTTGTGTCATTGGGTTAACATTTAGGTCATTTTCGTCCTCCCTTAACTTATTCTAGTCCAATTAGGGTTATTAACCAATCTTGTGCATCCAATAGGTGTATTTGTGTTACTGGATTAACATTTAGGTCATTTTTGTCCTCCCTAGGCTTATTCTAATCCAATTAGGGTTTTCTACCAATCTTGTGCATCCAATAACTTCATTTGTGTCATTGGGGTAACACGTAGGTCATTTTTGCCTCCATAGGCTTATTCTTGTCCAATTAGGGTTTTTAACCAATCTTGTGCATCCAATAGGTGTGTTTGTGTCATTAGATTAACATTTAGATCGTTTTCGTCCTCCCTAGGCTTATTGTATTCCAATTAGGGTTTTTAACAAATCTTGTGCATCCAATAACGTCAATTGTGTCATTGGGGTAACACTTAGGTCATTTTTGTCCTCCCTAGGCTTATTCTTGTCCAATTAGGGTTTTTACCCAATCTTGTGCATCCAATAGGTGTGTTTGTGTCATTAGATTAATATTTAGATCATTTTTATCCTCCCTTGGCTTATTCTAGTCTAATTAGGGTTTTTAACACATCTTGTGCATCTAATAAGTTCATTTGTGTCATTGGATTAACATTTAGGTCATTTTCGTCCTCCCTAGGCTTATTCTTGTCTAATTAGGGTTTTTAACAAATCTTGTGCATCCAATAGGTGTGTTTGTGTTATTGGATTAACATTTAGGTCATTTTGGTTCACACTAAGCTTATTCTTGTCCAATTAGGTTTTTTAACCAATCTTGTGCATCCAATAGGTGTGTTTGTGTTGTGGGATTTACATTTAGGTCATGTTCGTCCTCCCTTGGCTTATTCTAGTCCAATTATGGTTTTTAACCAATTTTGTGGATCCAATAACTTCATTTGTGTCATTGGATTAACACTTATGTCATTTTTGTCATCCTTAGGCTTATTCTTGTCGAATTAGGGTTTTTAACCAATCTTGTGAATCCAATACGTGTTTTTTAGACATTAGGTTAACATTTAGATCATTTTCGTCCTCCCCCCTTGCTTATTCTACCCCAACTTGCGTTTTTAAGCAACCTTGTGCATCCAATAGGAGTGTTTGTATAAATTGATTAACATTTTGGTCATTTTCGTCCTCCCTAGGCTTATTCTAGTCCAATTACGGTATTTAACCTAACTTGTGCATCTAATAAGATCATTTGTGTCATTAGATTAACACTTATGTCATTTTTGTCCCCCTTAGGCCTATTCTTGTGCAATTAGGGTTTTTAACCAATCTTGTGCATCCAATAGGTGTGTTTGTGTCATTAGATTAACATTTAGGTCATTTTTGTCCTCCCTAGGCTTATTCTAATCCAATTAGGGTTTTTAACCAATCTTGTGCATCCAATAGGTGTGTTTGTGTCATTAGATTAACATTTAGGTCATTTTTGTCCTCCCTAGGCTTATTCTAATCCAATTAGGGTTTTTAACCAATCTTGTGCATCCAATAGGTGTGTTTGTGTCATTATATTAACATTTAGATCGTTTTCGTCCACCCTAGGCTTATTGTATTCCAATTAGGGTTTTAAACACATCTTGTGCATCTAATAAGTTCGTTTGTGTCATTGGATTAACATTTAGGTCATTTTCGTTCTCCCTATGCTTATTCTAGTCCAATTAGGGCTATTAACAAATCTTGTGCATCAAATAGGTGTGTTTGAGTCATTGGTTTAACATTTAGGTCATTTTTGTCCTCTCTATGCTTATTCTTGTCCAATTAGGGTTTTCAACAAATCTTGTGCATCTAATAAGTTCATTTGTGTCTTTGGATTAACATTTAGGTCATTTCCATCCTCCCTAGGCTTATTCTTGTCCAATTAGGGTTTTTAACCAATCATGTGCATCCAATAGGTGTGTTTGTGTTATTGGATTAACATTTAGGTCATTTTCATCATCCCTAGGCATATTCTTGTCCAATTAGGGTTTTTAACAAATCTTGAGCATCCAATAGGTGTGTTTGTGTCATTTTTGTGTCATTCGATTAACATTTAGATCATTTTCTCCCTCCCTAGGCTTATTCTAGTCCAATTAGGGTTTTTAACCAATCTTGTGCATCTAATAAGTTTATTTGTGTTATTGGATTAATATTTAGGTCATTTCCGTCCTGCCTAGGCTTATTCTAGTCCAATCAGGGTTATTAACCAATCTTGTGCATCCAATAAGTGTCTTTGTGTTATGGGATTAACATTTAGGTCATGTTCGTCCTCCATTGGTTTATTCTAGTCCAATTAGGGTTTTTAACCAATCTTGTGGATCCAATAACTTCATTTGTGTCATTGGATTATCATTATGACATTTTTGTCCTCCCTAGGCTTATTCTTGTCTAATTAGGGTTTTAAAACCAATCTTGTGCATCCAATAGGTGTGTTTGTGTCATTAGATTAATATTTAGATCATTTTCGTCCTCCCTAGGCTAAGTCTAGTCCAATTAGGGTTTTTAACACATCTTGCGCATCTAATAAGTTCATTTGTGTCGTTGGATTAACATTTAGGTCATTTTCGTCCTCCCAATGCTTATTGTTGTCCAATTAGGGTTTTTATCCAATCATGTGCATCCAATAGGTGTGTTTGTGTTATTGGATTAACATTTAGATAATTTTTATCCTCCCTAGGCTTCTTCTAATCCAATTAGGGTTATTAACCTATCTTGTGCATCCAATAGGTGTGTTTGTGTAATTGGTTTAACATTTAGGTCATTTTCGTCCTCTCTATGGTTATTCTAGTCTAATTAGGGTTTTCAACAAATCTTGTGCATCTAATTAGTTCATTTGTGTCATTGGATTAACATTTAGGTCATTTTCGTCCTCCCTAGGCTTATTCTTGTCCAATTAGGGTTTGTAACCAATCTTGTGCATCTAATAGGTGGGTTTGTGTTATTGGATAAACATTTAGGTCATTTACGTGCTCCGTAGGATTATTCTATTCCAATTAGGGTTTTTAACCAATGTTGTGCATCCAATAACTTCATTTGTGTCATTGGAGTAACACTTAGGTCATTTTTTTCCTCCCTAGGCTTATTGTTGTCCAATTAAGGTTTTTAACCAATCTTGTGCATCCAATAGGTTTGTTTGTGTCATTAGATTAACATTTAGATCATTTTCGTCCTCCCTAGGCTTATTCTAGTCCAGTTAGGATTTTTAACCAATCTTGTGCATCTAATAAGTTCATTTGTGTCATTGGATTAACATTTAGGTCATTTTCGTCCTCCCTTAACTTATTCTAGTCCAATTAGGGTTATTAACCAATCTTGTGCATCCAATAGGTGTGCTTGTGTTATTGGTTTAACATTTAGATCATTTTCGTCCTCTCTATGCTTATTCTAGTCCAATTAGGGTTTTCAACAAGTGTTGTGCATCTAATAAGTTCATTTGTGTCATTGGATTAACATTTAGGTCATTTTCGTCCTCCCTTAACTTATTCTAGTCCAATTAGGGTTATTAACCAATCTTGTGCATCCAATAGGTGTGCTTGTGTTATTGGTTTAACATTTAGATCATTTTCGTCCTCTCTATGCTTATTCTAGTCCAATTAGGGTTTTCAACAAGTGTTGTGCATCTAATAAGTTCATTTGTGTTGTTGGATTAACACTTAGGTAAACTTTTTCTCCCTAGGCTTATTCTGTAAGTCATGAGCTTCCGTGATCATGTTTTTGATTTAATTCCCAAACACACAGTACATGTGAAATATTTGATTGATCTAATGTTTTGAATTAAGAAATATTTCAGGCAAACAAGAAGACACCACACACTTGAAACAATAACTTGCAACTCAAGGAATCAACCAAAGTTGGAGGAAGCACTTGAGAAAGACGCAAAATGTATAGTGTTATTAGGTGTCATAGTAAATAAGTTTAGTAGACTAATCCCTATGGTCTCACACATAAGCCTTTGCCAATGAATAAATCAATCAACAAATAAAGCAATTGATGAATCGATTGATAAATCGATTATTTGACTCAGAACAAGTGTTTTCACTAAACAAATCGATTGGGCAATCGATTGGTTAAATGCTTTTTGTGAAACCTGAGTTCTAGGATAACTCTAATCGATTGGACAATCGATTGAGCAATCCATTAAGCAATCGATTTAGCAAGTCACAGAAACAACCAGTTATGG
>NC_021161.2:20873313-20878178 GCF_000331145.2 Cicer arietinum | reverse complement strand
GTTTTCTTAAAATCCAAGTTTGAGGCAATCGATTAGGCAATCGATTGCAGATAATCATTCATCAGAACAAACTTTGATTAAATCGATTGGCAAATAGATTTTGTCAAAATGGCTGAGGTTCTGTAACAAGCACAATCGATTGGCAAATCGATTGACGTTTATGCCTGAGACACTTTGATCAGACACAATCGATTGGAAAATCGATTGATGCAAAAGTCTGATTCACTGTGATCAGCACAATCGATTGACAAATCGATTGAAGCTAAGTTTTTGAGTTACATAAAGGTTTCAGCTCATTGCCAAATCGATTATGACTGTGATTGAGAAATCGATTGTTTTGATCTCGTTGTTTGAACAAAACATCTATAATCGATTACTCAATCGATTTGAAGAAAAATCATAGTTTCAGTTCTGATTGATGTATTAAAAGAATCGATTGGCAAATCGATTCATACTTATATGTTCAAGATTCAAGAAAAACAAGACCTGCGAAAATCGATTAGGCAATCGATTAAAGCTTTATAAAATCGATTGGGAAATCGATTGTCCTGGTGTTTTCTTTGAATATATATAAGTTGATTCATTGCCCAAATACCTTTTGTGTGAGCACCAATATAGTGATTGAGTCAAATTCATGTTAATTTTAGTTCTTTGTAAAAATACAATTCTTTGTAATTGAAAGTTTGGAAAATCCAGTTTGGAAACTGGTAGCTACCTTCGTTGCTGAGAGGACTCATCAAGAAGAAGTTTTACTGTGATCTTGGAAGAGTTTTGAGATAAACTCTGGGATACAGTGGCTGAAGAAATAGAATAAAGAGAGAGAGTTTTTAAGATTGATAGGCTGAGAGAGTTGGAACATCTGTAAAAACACATTCTAAGATTCTATTGGAAAAATGCCAAAATCGTTTTATTTCGGGACTGGACGTAGGTCGTCTGATTGACGACTGAATGAGTATAAAATCTTGATGCAATCTCTCTATCCCTTATCTCTTTACTTTTCATGTTCTTATTGTATGTGATCTAATATTTTCGTTGTGTACTTTGTGTATGAATCTTGCATAGTTAATATAGGAATTAAAATTGAACACGTTGGATTTGATCTTAATTCTCTTAATCTTAATCAAAAGAAGTCATATTTTTCCAACAATTGGCATCAAGAGCCTAACTTTTTTAGAGAAAAACTCATAAAAGAACATGACTTCTTTAGATTTCCTAGGAGAAGGGGCATCTCTAACCAGACCCCCTGCCTTTAATGGCACAACATACATGTACTGGAAAGAGAGGATGCTCATCTTTCTAGAAGCATGTGGGCTGGACATCTTAGAGGTAGTGGAGAATGGTCCCTACGTGCCTAAAATTGCAGGCACTGAGGGATCATCCATCATCATCAAACCAAGATGTTATTGATCTGATGATGACAAAAAGAAAGTTGGTTATAATGCTAAGGCCAAGAATATTATAACATCTGCTTTGTGTGCAGAAGAATTCTTTAGGGTGTCAAACTGCAAATTTGCAAAGGAAATGTGGGATACTCTTCAGGAAACACATGAAGGCACCACAGATGTCAGAAGGGCCAGAACAAATACTCTCATGCATGAGTATGAATTGTTCAACATGAAGAAGGATGAATCAATCAGTGACCTGCAGACAAGGTTTACACACATCATCAACAATCTTCATGCCCTAGGAAAAGCTATAGACAACGAGCAACAAATAGGAAAAGTAATGAGGTGTTTGACCAGAGAATGGCAACCCAAAATCACTGCCATTGCTGAATCAAAGGACCTGGAAAACATGACTATTGCAACATTATTTGGAAAGCTCAGGGATAAAACTGGACTTGGCTATGAACAACACATACATGTTAAAGGGCATCAAAAGTTTGTTAAATCAAAACAAATGCATGATAACTTTACTGGACCAAATCTGAAATCATCCCCTGCTGTTGTATGTCATTTTTGTTGCAAAAAAGGACATATGGTTTTCAATTGCAAACTGAAAAAACTTGCCAACAGAGGATGAAAACAAATTTGGAAAGTTAAGTCACAAGCACTTGAAACTAACCCCCTAGGACCCAATTTGAATTGGGTACCTAAATCCAAAACTTGATTCGTTTTTGCAGATATGCTTGGCATCCAGGAATCAATCATGGTATCTGGACAGTGGATGCTCCAAGCATATGACTGGAGACAAGTCAATGTTCTTGTCTCTGAACTTAAAGGAAGGAGGCTTTGTCAAATATGGTGACAATAACAAAGGGAAGATCTTAGGATTTGGAGACATCGGAAACAAATCATCTACAGCGATTAAAGATGTTCTGTATGTCAAGGATCTAAAGCACAACTTGCTAAGCATCAGCCAGCTGTGTGACAAGGGATTCAAGGTACATTTTACCTCTATGAGCTGCACACTTGAGCATAAGGAAGTTAAAGGTATGAAATTGACAGGTAAAAGAGTTAACAATATTTACATGATAGATTTTGATTCCTTACCTGCAAATGACATATGTTGCTTATTATCAAATGCTGATGAGAACTGGCTGTGGCATAAGATAGTGGCCCATATTCATATGGATCACTTGAATAGATTAGTTAGAAAGCAGTTAGTCCTAGGTCTCCTAAATAGGAAGTTTTCTAAGGATAGGTTATGTGACTCTTGTGAGAGGAGTAAGCTAGTTAAGTCTTCTTTCCCCCTATAGACTTAGTTCAAACCAGTAGGGTCTTACAGTTGGTACACATGGACTTGTTTGGTCCATCTCAGGTTAGAAGCTTTGGAGGGAACCTATATGGGTATGTGCTGGTAGATGATTACACTAGGTTCACATGGACATATTTTCTGACTCACAAGAGTGAGGCATTCTCAACTTTTAAGAAATTTGCTACTTTGGTTCAAAATGAGAATAATCAAAAAATCATATCCATTAAAAGTGATCACGGAGGTGAATTCCAAAATGATTCTTTTCAAACCTACTGTGAACATCATGGTATCCAACACATATATTCAGCCCCTAGAACTCCACAACAAAATGGAGTAGTAGAGAGGAAGAATAGGTCCTTAGAGGAACTAGCTAGAACCATGCTTAAGGACTCTAACCTTCCTAAATACTTTTGGGCTGATGCCATAAACACTGCCACTCATGTAGTGAATAGGGTTCTTATTAGGCCTATACTAAGAAAGACTCCCTATGAGTTATACAAGGGTAGAAAACCTAACATATCTTACTTTAGGGTCTTTGGGTGTAAGTGCTTTGTGTTAAACAATGGTAAATAACATCTAGGCAAGTTTGATCCTAAGGCAGATGAGGGTATCTTCCTAGGTTATTCCCAGTTTAGTAAAGCTTATAGAATCTACAATAAAAGAACCAAAACTATAGAGGAGTCAGTTCATGTAAAGTTTGATGAATTGTTTGCTGAAAACTTGAACAAAACTCCTTCTATAGTTGGTAACTCATTGGATGATATTGTAGAATCTAAACCAATATAACCTAGTGAACCTGTACCTCCAACCAACCTTGACTGTGTAGAACCTATTAGGGAAGATGATTTACCCAAAGAATGGAAGTTTACCAAAAACCATCCCATAGACAACATTATAGGAGAGATCTCAAAAGGAGTTTGAACCAGAAAATCACTTAGAGAGTTTTGCAACTTTACTGCCTTTGTTTCTCAAATAGAACCCAAAAACATTCAGGAAGCTCTTATGGACCATGACTGGATAGTAGCCATGCAAGAGGCGCTCAATCAGTTTGAGAGAAACCAAGTGTGGACTCTAGTTCCAAAACCAGAGGATAAACATGTCATAGGAACTAGGTGGGTGTTCAGAAACAAAATGGATGAGAATGGTGTTATTACTAGGAATAAAGCTAGGTTAGTGGCCAAGGGTTACAACCAAGAAGAGGGAATAGATTATGATGAAACCTATCCCCCAGTAGCTAGACTAGAAGCCATTAGAATCCTACTTGCTTATTCATGTATAATGGACTTTAAACTTTATCAGATGGATGTTAAAAGTGCATTTTTAAATGGAGACATCCAGGAGGAAGTTTTTGTGAGTCAAACACCTGGTTTTGAAGATCCTAAGCTTCCAAATCATGTGTTTAAACTGACAAAAGCCCTCTATGGCTTGAAACAAGCTCTAAGAGCTTGGTATGACAAGCTGAGCAATTTCCTCTTACAAGAAAAGTTTTCAAGGGGAAATGTGGATAAGACACTTTTCATCAAAAGACAAGGAAAAGACATTCTATTGGTACAAATTTATGTTGATGACATAATATTTGGATCAACAAATGATAAGCTTTGTAAAGATTTTGAAAATACAATGAAAGGTAGATTTGAAATGTCCATGATGGGAGAATTGACTTACTTCTTGGGATTTCAAATCAAACAAAGCAAGAATGGCATTTTCCTAAGTCAAACCAAATACTGCAATGATCTTTTAAAGAAATTTGGTTTTGATAAGTTTAAACCCATTGATACACCTATGAGTCAAGCTTGCTACTTAGATAAAGATGAGAAGGGTAAACCTGTAGATGTGACTGTGTTTAGAAGCTTCACAGGATCCTTACTTTACCTAACAGCTAGTAGACCAGATATCATGTTGTGTGTTCATGTGTGCTAGATACCAAGCCAATCCCAAGGAATCTCACCTTAGTGCAGTTAAGAGGGTTTTTAGATATCTCATAGGAACCAAAAATCTAGGTTTGTGGTATCCTAAGGGATCTACTTGTACTCTAGTTGCTTATTCTGATTCTGATTTTGCTGGATGCAAATTGGACAGAAATAGTACATCTGGTACTTGCCAACTATTAGGGAACTCTCTTGTTTCTTGGCATAGCAAGAAACAAAACAGTGTTGCACTCTCAACTG
>NC_021161.2:20869938-20873139 GCF_000331145.2 Cicer arietinum | reverse complement strand
ATCACTTCATTAGAGACCAATACCAACAGGGTAAGATTAAGTTGGAATATGTCAATACAACTGAGCAGTTGGCTGACATTTTCACCAAGGCCTTGCCCAAGGACAGTTTCTTGTTTATAAGAATGAAACTTGGCATTATTGATCTCAATGAAATCAGATCCATATGCAACAATCGATTGCTACATCAATTATCTTGTGGCCAGATAGGAAAAATGCATTACCTAATCGATTGTATAATCGATTTATGATGCATAGTGTTCTAAATTTGGTATTTTGGAAACACGATAATCGATTGCTAAATCGATTTGTTTGGTGCTTTATGTTTATTTCTCTATGTTACTATCACCGGAATCGACTTGGAAATCGATTGATCACATCACAGAAGCCAGATTGCTGAAGTTTGTTTTATCTCAATCGATTGGTAAATCGATTATATATTTGGAAAATTGTTTAAGAAATCGATTGGATAATCGATTGTTTGGTCAAGTCATCTACAAATTTGAGAAGTTTTTCAGACTCAAACCCGAGCATCGATTGGGAAATCGATTGGATCAACTTTGTTTTGGACCTGAACTTATAACAATCGATTTGGGAATCGATGTTGTGTTTTGAAGATTTCTGAACATAGGAGGCAATCGATTTGGACATCGATTAAGTCAAGAAGGATAAGTTCCACAATCGATTTGGAAATCGATTGACAATATGTCTGTTGAGAAAAATTATAGTCGTTGGAAGTGGGTGTAATGGATAGTTTTTTGAACCACGTCAACCTAATCGATTGGGCAATCGATTTGGTAAACCCAGAAGTTAAAAATAATCGATTGGGCAATCGATTTTGTACAGTGCTATAAAATCCCTAAAAAACCCTAAATCGATTTCACAATCTATTTTTCACATCTTGCTCTCAGTTCACTCATCCAACTTCAGATTTCTCTGCATCTAATCCTCCTCATTCATCAATCTTCAATCAACACACTACCATGGCCAGAGTGAAACAAACTGCCAGACGCCCATCATCATCATCAAAATCCGTTTCTCTAGACTCTTCTTCTACCTCAAGTAGAAGAACTCTTTCACCCTCACCTCTTCCACCTCCCTCACCTCCAGCTAAACGTGTTTCGATCCCTACCCATAAAGTTTTAGCCAAGGATAAAGGCAAAGTTGTTGCCTCAATCAGGAACCAAGTAAGAAGAGGAAGGCTCCTCAATCAGAAAAATTAATGGGTGATGCTATGAAGGGAGCCACCCAGAAGAAGAAGAAGCCTTCATCTCCACCTAAGAAGGCTCAGCCTTCAAAGGAAAAACAAGTGGAAGGCAAGTCGCTTCCTGACTCTTTTCTAAAAAGAAAAATCCAAGAAGCTAGGATGAGCTGGGCATGGATAGTGCTGCTGAACATGATGGAATCAGCACAAGGAAAGCACATCCTACCCTATCCCCAAGTGGTGACGAAGATTCTGAGGCATTTCAAGGTGTCTCTAGCCAATGAAGAATCTCTCAAAACCACACTGACATTTGGTGAATCAATCGTGAACCAAATGCAGCTGCGACGCATAAATGGAGTATGGACAAGAGCTCCATCCACTGCTGATCAGGCACAACCCAGTGATGATCAAGCCCAAGCAAGTGCCCAACCACCTGCACAATCTGAAGCATCTTCTGACATCATGGCGAAGCTGCTGGAGTTTATGAAGATTCAAGCTGCCCACAACGAAAGAGTGGAAGCCTCTCTTCGAAAGCTTCAATCAACTTTGAACTCTGTGGTTCAGGATGTGGATGCTATTCAAGAGCACTTGGGGCTCAAAATGTCTTTTGAAGACATTGCAGAGATCAGACGACAATCAACCGAAGATCCTAACCCAGTCAACCTAGATGGATCTGATCCTCATGGGGAGGAGACACCTACTGAGGTTAATACAGCGGTCTCTCCTTCTCCTGTTGGTGATAATGAGGATCGGTTCTAGATTCGTTGCTTAGGTTTAGTGTCTGTGTTGTTTGTCATACTCTTGTACTACTCTTGTTTTTGCTGTCTTTGTAAATTTGTATGTATATATCTTTTTGTTTAATCATCTCTCTTTGTGTATTTCTTTTTGCTTTTATAACAAAAGGGGGAGATTGATTTTAACTTGCAATTATTTTGCTCAAATATGTTACAAGTTGATCACATAAATGCTCTGATGTATAAATGCTCTGATATATGTATATGCAATACTGATATTCCATATGATCTGATATGCTACATATGCACTGATATCATAATGCTACAATATGATATTAACTCTGATACATGCTAACTTGTGATCTAATGAAATTTTATTCTGATACAATGCATATTACTCTGATGCAATGTATTGTACCCTGTTTGTACTATGTTATCCTTTTATACTGATGTTATTGAAATGTATCATACATTCCAAAACTCAGGGGGAGATTTTAAAATAATCTCAATGTTAAAACTGTGTATTTGTCATTAAATCAAAAAGGGGGAGTTTGTAAGTCATGAGCTTCCCTGATCATGTTTTTGATTTAATTCCCAAACACACAGTACATGTGAAATATTTGATTGATCTAATGTTTTGAATTAAGAAATATTTCAGGCAAACAAGAAGACACCACACACTTGAAACAATAACTTGCAACTCAAGGAATCAACCAAAGTTGGAGGATGCACTTGAGAAAGACGCAAAATGTATAGTGTTATTAGGTGTCATAGTAAATAAGTTTAGTAGACTAATCACTATAGTCTCACACTTAAGCCTTTGCCAATGAATAAATCAATCAACAAATAAAGCAATTGATGAATCGATTGATAAATCGATTATTTGACTCAGAACAAGTGTTTTCACTAAACAAATCGATTGGGCAATCGATTGGTTAAATGCTTTTTGTGAAACCTGAGTTCTGGGATAACTCTAATCGATTGGACAATCGATTGAGCAATCCATTAAGCAATCGATTTAGCAAGTCACAAAAACAACCAGTTATGGAAATAATCCATTGACAAATCGATTGTGACCAAGTTTTAAAATCAGAAATAAGTTCTGTGATGCAACAAATCGATTGGGACATCAATTGATTTTGATTTCTAAAAATCCAAGTTTGAGGCAATCGATTAGGCAATCGATTGCAGATAATCATTCATCAGAACAAACTTTGATTAAATCGATTGGCAAATAGATTTTGTCAAAATGGCTGAGGTTCTGTA
>NC_021161.2:20853614-20869698 GCF_000331145.2 Cicer arietinum | reverse complement strand
GGAAATCGATTGTCCTGGTGTTTTCTTTGAATATATATAAGTTGATTCTTTTTCTTTTGAAGAAGAACTTACACAACTTTTGAAAATCTTTGACACAATCTTTTGGAAAACTTTTCACAACCTTTGAACAACCTTGAGAGAAAAGTTTTACAATCACACAAACATTCATTGCCCAAATACCTTTTGTGTGAGAACCAATATAGTGATTGAGTCAAATTCATGTTAATTTTAGTTCTTTGTAAAAATACAATTCTTTGTAATTGAAAGTTTGGAAAATCCAGTTTGGAAACTGGTTGCTATCTTCGTTGCTGAGAGGACTCATCAAGAAGAAGTTTTACTGTGATCTTGGAAGAGTTTTGAGATAAACTCTGGGATACAGTGGCTGAGAAATAGAATAGAGAAAAAGGATTTTTAAATTTATATAGGGAGAGAGAGCTGAAACATCTGTAAAAACACTTTCTAAGATTCTATTGGAAAAAGGCCGAAATCGTTTTATTTCGAGACTGGACGTAGGTCGTCTGATTGACGACTGAACCAGTATAAAATCTTGGTGCAATCTCTCTATCCCTTATCTCTTTACTTTTCATGTTCTTATTGTATGCGATCTAATATTTCTGTTGTGTACTTTGTGTATGAATCTTGCATAGTTAATATAGGAATTAAAATTGAACACGTTGGATTTGATCTTAATTCTCTTAATCTTAATCAAAAGAAGTCATATTTTTCCAACATATTCTTGTCCAATTAGGGTTTTTAACAAATCTTGTGCATCCAATAGGGGTGTTTGTGTTATTGGATTAACATTTAGGTCATGTTCGTCCTCCATAGGCTTATTTTAGTCCAATTAGTGTTTTTAACCAATCTTGTGGATCCAATAACTTAATTTGTGTCATTGGATTAACACTTAGGTCATTTTTGTCCATCCAAGGCTTATTCTTGTTCAATTAGGGTTTTTAACCAATCTTGTGCCTCCAATAGATGTGTTTGTGTCATTAGATTAACATTAAGATCATTTTCTCCCTCCCTTGGCTTATTCTAGTCCAATTAGGGTTTTTAACCAATCTTGTGCATCCAATAGGTGTGTTTGTGCCATTGGTTTAACATTTAGGTCATTTTCGTCCTCTCTATGCTTATTCTAGTCCAATTAGGATTTTCAACAAAAATTGTGCATCTAATAAGATCATTTATATCATTGGATTAACATTTAGGTCATTTTCATCCTACCTACGCTTATTCTTGTCGAATTAGGGTTTTTAACCAATCTTGTGCATCCAATAGGGGTGTTTGTGTTATTGGATTAACATTTAGGTCAATTTTGCTTCCCTAGGCTTATTCTTGTCCAATTAGGGTTTTTAACCAATCTTGTGCATCCAATAGGTGTGTTTGTGTCATTGGATTAACATTTAGATCATTTTCGTCCTCCCTAGGCTTATTCTAGTCCAATGAGGGTTTTTAACCCATCTTATGAATCTAATAAGTTCATTTGTGTCAATGGATTAACATTTAGGTCATTTTCGTCCTCCCTAGGGTTATTCTTGTCCAATTTGGGTTTTTAACCAATCTTCTGCATCCAATAGGTGTGGTTGTGTCATTAGATTAACATTTAGATCATTTTCGTCCTCCCTAGGCTTATTCTAGTCCAATGAGGGTTTTTAACCCATCTTATGAATCTAATAAGTTCATTTGTGTCAATGGATTAACATTTAGGTCATTTTCGTCCTCCCTAGGCTTATTCTAGTCCAATGAGGGTTTTTAACCCATCTTATGAATCTAATAAGTTCATTTGTGTCAATGGATTAACATTTAGGTCATTTTCGTCCTCCCTAGGGTTATTTTACTCCAATTAGCGTTTTTAACCAATCTTGTGCACCCAATAGGTGTGTTTGTGTTATTGGATTAACATTTAGGTCATTTTCGTCCTCCCTAGGCTTATTCTAGTCCAATTAGGGATTTTAACCAATCTTGTGCATCCGATTATTTCATTTGAGTCATTGGGGTAACACTTAGGTCATTATTGTCCTCCCTAGGCATATTCTTGTCCAGTTAGGGTTTTTAACCAATCTTGTGCATCCAATAGGTGTGTTTGTGTCATTCGATTAACATTAAGATTATTTTCTCCCTCCCTAGGCTTATTCTAGTCCAATTAGGGTTTTTAACCAATCTTGTGCATCTAATAAGTTCATTTGTGTTATTGGATTAACATTTAGGTCAGTTTCGTCCTCCCTAGGCTTATTCTAGTCCAATTAGGGTTTTTAACCAATCTTGTGCATCTAATAAGTTCATTTGTGTTATTGGATTAACATTTAGGTCAGTTTCGTCCTCCCTAGGCTTATTCTAGTCCAATTAGGGTTTTTAACCAATCTTGTGCATCTAATAAGTTCATTTGTGTTATTGGATTAACATTTAGGTCAGTTTCGTCCTCCCTAGGCTTATTCTAGTCCAATTAGGGTTATTAACCAATCTTGTGCAGCCAATAGGTGTGTTTGTGTCATTGGTTTAAAATTTAGCTCATTTTCGTCCTCTTTATGCTTATTCTAGTCCAACTAGGGTTATCAACAAATCTTGTGCATCCAATAATTTCATTTGTGTCATTGGATTAACATTTAGGTCATTTTCGTCCTCCCTAGGCTTATTCTAGTCCAATTAGGGTTTTTAACCAATCTTGTGCATCCAATAGGTGTGTTTGTGTCATTCGATTAACATTTAGGTCATTTTCTCCCTCCCTATGCTTATTCTAGTCCAATTAGGGTTGTTAACCAATCTTGTGCATCCAATAGGTGTGTTTGTGTCATTGGTTTAACATTCAGATCATTTTCGTCCTCTCTTTGCTTATTCTAGTCCAATTAGGATTTTCAACAAATCTTGTGAATCTAATAAGTTCATTTGTGTCATTGGATTAACACTTAGGTTATTTTCATCCTCCATAGGCTTATTCTTGTCTAATTAGGGTTTTTAACCAATCTTTTGAATCTAATAAGTTCATTTGTGTCCATGGATTAAAATTTAGGTCATTTTCGTCCTCTCTAGGCTTATTCTACTGCAATTAGCGTTTTTAACCAACCTTGTGCATCCAATTGGAGTGTTTGTGTCATTGGATTAACATTTAGATTGTTTTCGTCCTCACTAGGCCTATTCTTGTCCAATTAGGGCTTTTAACCAATCTTGTGCATCCAATAGGTGTGTTTGTGTCATTGGATTAACATTTAGGTCATTTTCGTCATCCATAGGCATATTCTAGTCTGATTAGGGTGTTTAACCAATCTTGTGCATCCAGTAAGTTCATTTGTGTCATTGGATTAACATTTAGATCATTTTCATCCTCCCTAGGCTTATTCTAGTCCAATTAGGGTTTTTAACCATTCTTGTGCATCCAATAACTTCATTTGTGTCATTGGGGTAACACTTAGGTCATTTTTGTTCTCCTTAGGCTTATTCTTGTCCAATTAGGGTTTTTAACCAATCTTGTGCATCCAATAGGTATTTTTGTGTCATTAGAATAACATTTAGATCGTTTTTGTCCTCACTACGCTTATTGTATTTCAATTAGGGTTTTTAACCAATCTTGTGCATCCAATAACGTCATTTGTGTCATTGGAGTAACACTTTGGTCATTTTGGTCCTCCTTAGGCTTATTCTTGTCCAATTTGGGTTTTTAACCAATCATGTGCATGCAATAGGTGTGTTTGTGTCATTAGAGTAATATTTAGATCATTTTCATCATCCCTAGACTTATTCTAGTCCAATTAAGGTTTTTAACACATCTTGTTCATCTAACAAGTTCAATTGTATCATTGGATTAACATTTAGGTAATTTTCGTCCTCCTAGGCTTACTCTAGTCCAATTAGGGTTTTCAACAAATCTTGTGAATCTAATAAGTTCATTTGTGATATTGGATTAATATTTAGGTCATTTTCGTCCTCCCTAGGCTTACTCTAGTCCAATTTGGGTTTTTAACCAATCTTGTGGATCCAATAACTTCATTTGTGTCATTGGATTAACACTTATGTCATTTTTGTCCTCCTTAGGGTTATTCTTGTCCAATTAGGGTTTTTAACCAATCTTGTGCATCCAATAGGTGTGTTTGTGTTATTGGATTAACATTTAGGTCATTTTCGTCAACCCTAGCCTTATGCTTGTCCAATTACGGTTTTTAACCAATCTTGTGCATCCAATAGGTGTGTTTGTGTTATTGGATTAACATTTAGGTCATTTTCGTCAACCCTAGCCTTATGCTTGTCCAATTACGGTTTTTAACCAATCTTGTGCATCCAATAGGTGTGTTTGTGTCATTTGATTAACATTTAGATCGTTTTCGTCCTCCCTAGGCTTATTGTATTCCAATTAGGGTTTATAACCAATCATATGCATCCAATAACGTCATTTTTGTCATTGGATTAACATTTAGGTCATTTTCGTCCTCCCTAATCATGTGCATCCAATAGGTGTGTTTGTGTTATTGGATTAACATTTAGATCATTTTCGTCCTCCCTAGGCTTACTCTTGTCCAACTAGGGTTTTTAATCAATCTTGTGCATCCAATAGGTGTGTTTGTGTTATTAGATTAACCTTTAGGTCATGTTCGTCCTCCCTAGGCTTATTCTAGTCCAATTAGGATTTTTAACCAATCTTGTGCATCCAATAGGTGTGTTTGTGTTATTGGATTAACATTTAGGTCATTTTCGTCCTCCCTAGGCTTATTCTTGTCCAATTAGGGTTTTTAACCAATCTTGTGCATCCAATAGGTGTGTTTGTGTTATCAGATTAACATTTAGGTCATGTTCGTCCTCCCTAGGCTTATTCTAGTCCAATTAGGGTTTTTAACCAATCTTGTGGATCCAATAACTTCGTTTGTGTCATTGGATTAACACTTTGGTCATTTTATTCCTCCCTAAGCTTATTCTTGGCCAATTCGGGTTTTTAACCAATCTTGTGCATCCAATAGGTGTGGTTGTGTCACTAGATTAACATTTAGATCATTTTCGTCCTCCCTAGACTTATTCTAGTCCAATTAGGGTTTTTAACCAATGTTATGAATCTAATAAGTTCATTTGTGTCATTGGATTAACATTTAGGTCATTTTTGTCCTCCCTAGGCTTATTCTTGTCCAATTAGGGTTTTTAACCAATCTTGTGCATCCAATAGGTATGTTTGTGTTATTGGATTATCATTTAGGTCATTTTCGTTCTCCCTAGGCTTATTCTAGTCCAATTAGGCTTTTTAACCAATCTTGTGCATCCAATAAGTTCATTTGAGTCATTGGGGAAACACTTAGGTCATTTTTGTCCTCCCTATGCATATTCTTGTCCAATTAGGGTTTTTAACCAATCTTGTGCATCTAATAAGTTCATTTGTGTCATTGGATTAACATTTAGCTCATTTTCGTCCTCCCTAGGCTTATTCTTGTCCAATTAGGGTTTTTAACCAATCTTGTGCATCCAATAGGTGTGTTTGTGTCATTCAATTAACATTAAGATCATTTTCTCCCTCCCTATGCTTATTCTAGTCCAATTAGGGTTTTTAACCAATCTTGTGCATCTAAAAAGTTCATTTGTGTTATTGGATTAACATTTAGGTCATTTTTGTCCTCCCTAGGCTTATTCTAGTCCAATTAGGGTTTTTAACCAATCTTGTGCATCTAATAATTTCATTTGTGTCATTGGATGAACATTTAGGTCATTTTCGTCTTCTCTATGCTTATTCTAGTCCAATTAAGGTTTTTAACCAATCTTGTGCATCTAATAATTTCATTTGTGTCATTGGATGAACATTTAGGTCATTTT
The DNA here is from genome assembly GCF_000331145.2 of Cicer arietinum. NCBI lineage: Eukaryota > Viridiplantae > Streptophyta > Magnoliopsida > Fabales > Fabaceae > Cicer > Cicer arietinum. The sequence goes on along the minus strand of NC_021161.2, from coordinate 20,863,917 downwards.
TGTCCTCCCTAGGCTTATTCTAGTCCAATTAGGGTTGTTAACCAATCTTGTGCATCCAGTAGGTGTGTTTGTGTCATTGGTTTAAAATTTAGGTCATTTTCGTCTTCTCTATGCTTATTCTAGTCCAACTAGGCTTTTCAACAAATCTTGTGCATCTAATAATTTCATTTGTGTCATTGGATTAACATTTAGCTCATTTTCGTCCTCCCTAGGCTTATTCTAGTCTAATTAGGGATTTTAACCAATCTTGTGCATCCAGTAGGTGTGTTTGTGTCATTGGATGAACATTTAGGTCATTTTCTTCCTCCCTAGGCTTATTCTAGTCTAATTAGGGTTTTTAACCAATCTTGTGCATCCAGTAGGTGTGTTTGTGTCATTGGATGAACATTTAGGTCATTTTCTTCCTCCCTAGGCTTATTCTTGTCTAATTAGGGTTTTAAACCAATCTTGTGCATCCAATAGGTGTGTTTGTGTTATTGGATTAACATTTAGTTCATTTTCGTTCTCACTAAGCTTATTCTTGTCCAATTAGGGTTTTTAACCAATCTTGTGCATCCAATAGGTGTGTTTGTGTTATGGGATCAACATTTAGCTCATGTTCGTCCTCCCTTGGCTTATTCTAGTCCAATTAGGGTTTTTAACCAATCTTGTGGATCCAATAACTTCATTGGTGTCATTGGATTAACACTTATGTCATTTTTTCCTCCCTAGGCTTATTCTTGTCCAATTAGGGTTTTAAACCAATCGTGTGCATCCAATAGGTGTGTTTGTATCATTAGATTAACATTTAGATTATTTTTGTCCTCCCTTGGCTTATTCTTGTCCAACTAGGGTTTTTAACCAATCTTGTGAATCTAATAAGTTCACTTGTGTCATTGGATTAACGTTTAGGTCATTTTCGTCCTCCCTAGGCTTATTCTACTCCAATTTGCGTTTTTAACCAACCTTGGTCATTCGATAGGAGTGTTTGTGTCAATTGATTAACATTTACGTCATTATCATCCTCCCTAGGCTTATTATATTCCAATTAGGGTATTTAACCAACCTTGTGCATCCAATAACCGTGTTTGTGTCATTGGATTAACGTTTAGGTGATTTTCGTCCTCCCTAGGCTTATTCTTGTCCAAATAGGGTTTTTAATCAATCTTGTGCATCCAATTGGTGTGTTTGTGTCATTGGATTAAAAACTTAGGTCATTTTCGTCCTCCCTAGGCCTATTCTAGACTAAATAGGAATATTAATTAATCTTGTGCATCCAATTGGTGTGTTTGTGTCATTGGATTAACATTTAGATCCTTTTCGTCCTCCCTAGGCTTATTCTAGTCCAATTAGGGTTTTTAACCAATCTTGTGCATCCAATAAGTTCATTTGTGTCATTGGATTAACATTTAGATCCTTTTCGTCCTCCCTAGGCTTATTCTAGTCCAATTAGGGTTTTTAACCAATCTTGTGCCTCCAATAGGAGTGTTTGTGTCATTGGATTAACATTTAGGTGATTTTCATTCTCCCTAGGCTTATTCTTGTCCAAATAGGGTTTTTAATCAATCTTTGTGCATCCAATTGGTGTGTGTGTGTCATTGGATGAGTTCATTTGTGTCATTGGATTGACATTTAGGTCATTTTCGTCCTCCCTGGGCTTATTCTAGTCCAATTAGGGTTTCTAACCAATCTTGTGCATCCAATAAGTTCATTTGTGTCATTGGATTAACATTTAGGTCACTTTCATCCTCCCTAGGCTTATTCTTGTCCAATTAGGGTTTTTAACCAATATTGTGCATCCAAAAAGTTCGAGTTTCATTGAATTAACATTTAGGTAATTTCCGTCCTCCCTAGGCTTATTCTTGTCCAATTAGGGTTTTTAACCAATCTTGTGCATCCAATAGGTTTGTTTCTGCCATTGGATTAACATTTAGGTCATTTTCATCATCCCTAGGCTTATTATAGTCCAATTAGGGTGTTTAACTAATCTTATGCATCTAGTAACTTCATTTGTGTCATTGGATTAACATTTAGATTATTTTCGTCCTCCCTAGGCTTATTCTAGTCCAATTAGTGTTTTTAACTAATCGTGTGCATCCAATAGGTGTGTTTTTGTCATTAGATTAACATTTAGATCATTTTCGTCCTCCCTAGGCTTATTCTAGTCCAATTAGGGTTTTTAACCATTCTTGTGCATCTAATAAGTCAATTTGTGTCATTGGTTTAATATTTAGGTTATTTTTGTCCTCCCTAGGCCTATTCTAGTCCAATTAGGTTTTTTAACCAAACTTGTGCATCCAATAGGTGTGTTTGTGTCATTTGTTTAACATTTAGGTCATTTTTGCCCTCTCTAGGCTTATTCTAGTCCAATTAGGGTTTTCAGCAAATCTTGTGCATCTAATAATTCCATTTGTGTCATTGGATTAACATTTAGGACATTTTCGTCCTCGCTAGGCTTATTCTTGACCAATTAGGGTTTTTAACCAATCTTGTGCATCCAATAGGTGTGTTTGTGTTATTGAATTAACATTTAGGTCATTTTCGTCCTCCCTAGGCTTATTCTAGTCTAATTAGGGTTTTTAACCAATCTTGTGCATCCAATAACTTCATTTGTGTCATTGTATTAACACTTAGGTCATTTTTGTTCTCCCTTGACTTATTCTTGTCCAATTAGGATTTTTAACCAATCTTGTGCATCCAATTGGTGTGTTGTGTCATTAGATTTATGTTTAGATTATTTTCGTCCTCCCTATGCTTATTCTTGTCCAATTAGGGTTTTTAACCAATCTTGTACATCCAATAAGTTCATTTGTGTCATTGGATTAACATTTAGATTATTTTCGTCCTCCCTAGGCTTATTCTAGTCTAATTAGGGTTTTTAACCAATCTTGTACATCCAATAAGTTCATTTGTGTCATTGGATTAACATTTAGATTATTTTCGTCCTCCCTAGGCTTATTCTAGTCTAATTAGGGTTTTTAACCAATCTTGTACATCCAATAAGTTCATTTGTGTCATTGGATTAACATTTAGATTATTTTCGTCCTCCCTAGGCTTATTCTAGTCTAATTAGGGTTTTTAACCAATCTTGTACATCCAATAAGTTCATTTGTGTCATTGGATTAACATTTAGATTATTTTCGTCCTCCCTAGGCTTATTCTAGTCTAATTAGGGTTTTTAACCAATCTTGTACATCCAATAAGTTCATTTGTGTCATTGGATTAACATTTAGATTATTTTCGTCCTCCCTATGCTTATTCTTGTCCAATTAGGGTTTTTAACCAATCTTGTGCATGTAATAAGTTTTTTTGTGTCATTGGATTAACATTTAGGTCATTTTCATTCTCCCCAGGCTTATTCTAGTCCAATTAGGGTTTTTAACCAATCTTGTGCATCTAATAAGTTCATTTGTGTCATTGGATTAACATTTAGGTCATTTTCGTCATTCCTAGGCTTATTCTAGTCCACTTAGGGTTTTAACCAATCTTGTGCATCTAATAAGTTCATTTGTGTCATCGGATTAACATTTAGGTCCTTTTCGTCCTCTCTAGGCTTATTCTAGTCCAATTAGGGTTTTTAACCAATATATGAAAAACATCAAATATAATTTATTTTTCTAAAATAATGTTATGCTTTTTAAAAATAAAATTTATACATTTAAATATTTTTTAAATTACATAATTATGTACTTTTATATAATTTTACAATTACAACAACTAAATTTACCAAATATTTTATCAGTTATCAACTTTAAGTTAGTTTTTTAGTCATCAACTAACTTTTCAACTATCAGTTAATTTTTCAATTATCAAGTAGTTTATAGTATAGTTTTGCCAAATTGACCGTTATAATGCACCAATATATGACAATGATAATTTGATAAAAAGTAACATTCTATTTTATTTATATATTTTTCTTAACATGAATAAGATGATTAAATGACTCAATTATTTTATGAAAGATGGTGTATTTTATTTTTGTTAGACTAACCTTTTCTCGGTGGTTATATTACAGCTTAAAGTTGGTGGCGGAATCCGATACATATTTATGAATTGAACTAATCTACATAACTTAAATTCAACAAAAATTCATCTATAAAAAAGATATTAAAAATATTTTATTAATTTTGATAAAAAAATTTAAACGTTATGATGATGTATAATTACGAGTATAGTATTAGTACTGGAATATTGATATTCCACAAGCATTATTTATTAATATTTTTGAGTTTCAAATTAGGCACCGTCACTGGCCCATTTCACCTATAAATTTAGTGTAATGGGAAAGACAAACTCAATTGATTTGAAGCGGTGCTTGGAAACAAGAAATAAAGGAGGTAATTAATTAACAAAATGGGTTCTTTGGCCAATACAAAGAGGAAACCTCATGTTGTGTGTGTTCCATATCCAGCACAAGGTCACATAAACCCAATGCTCAAACTAGCAAAACTTCTTCATTTTAAAGGTGGTTTTCATGTTACATTTGTTAACACCGAATATAATCACAAACGTCTTCTCAAATCAGGAGGTCCTAATTCTCTAAAAGGTGTCCCCTCTTTTCACTTTGAAACCATTCCTGATGGTCTACTTGAGTCTGATGTGGATGTGACACAGGATATTCCTTCCTTGTGTGACTCTACTAGAAAAATTTGCCTACCTCACTTTAAAAACCTTATTTCAAAACTCAATAATGCTTTTGACACCCCTCCTATTACATGCATAGTTTCTGATGGTTGTATGAGCTTTACTTTGGATGCTGCACAAAAATTTAACATCACTGAAGTCCTATTTTGGACAACTAGTGCTTGTGGTTTTATGTGCTACCTTCAATATCGTCAACTCATTGAAAATGGCTTAACACCCCTCAAAGGTAAATTGGTTGTTTTTGTTTGACGGATGAAAATTTTCTTTTATTTTTAGATAAAAAAATGCATTTAATGGCCATACACCATTAATGTAAAAAAATTTACTTAGAGTCAATCTTAAAGTATTGATTAATTTTTTTTTTAATTATGAAAGTTATGATTATTAGTGAATGATGAAATAAATTATTTATATTTACTGTAAATATAAAAGTAGTATTTATAGACCGTGCGTGATTCATTTAAAAAAATTGAAAATAAAATAAAATTTAAAACATAAAATGAAATTATCTTTAATTTTGTTGGTTAAATTTTATGCTCATAATGTTTGGAGTGTGTCAAACCGTTGACGGTTATAATTATTAAAGGATGATGAAAATAAACGTGCGTGACTCAATTTTTTTTTTTAAATTGAAAAAAAAACTAACTCTAAAACAAAAAATAAAAATAAGATTTTCAAATTTATTATTCCATTTTTAATTTTCATGCTATTTCAAATTTTAAATGTAAGTTTTTTTTTCAACTTCTTGCAGTGTTTATAAGATAAAACTGCCTAAATAAAGCTAAAATAGTGATCAATTATTTCCACCTACATTTTGGTGTTACATCTTATGAAGTAAAAAAGGCCGTCATAATTAGCAATTCTTTCAAAACATAAATAAAGATTGATCAAGAATGTTTCTATTTAGGATTTGAATCTGTGTTTTGCCAAATAATTGATCAAGAAAACTATTAACTACTTTAAAATTATTAACCAGTTAAATTTAATCACTTGATTTCTCACTTGATTTCTCGCTTGCTTTCAAATAGAGTTGTTTTTACATCTTTTTAGTTTTTAAACATTGAGTTTCACGTGTTTAGTGGTTGCAAGGCCACTGAATCAAGATGCAATTTCAAGTGCATCATAAATCCAATCAGTTAAATTGAAGAGCCGAATTAATATTTATGTTTAATGAAGTAAATTAATTGTTTGACATGTAGATTCAAGTTATATGACAAACGGGTATTTGGAAACTACCATAGATTGGGTACCAGGCATAAAAGAAATTTGATTAAAGGATATCCCAAGCTTCATCAGAACAACAGATCCAAATGATCGTATGCTTGATTTTTTGTCCGCAGAATGCCAGAGATCTCAAAAAGCATCTGCAATAATTTTGAACACGTTTGATGCCATAGAGCACGACGTTCTAGAAGCATTTTCATCGACTAACTTACCTCAAGTCCATTCCATTGGTCCCTTAAATTTTCTTTTAAAAGATGTCACTGATAACGAATTGGACACAATTGGTTCCAATCTTTGGAAAGAGGAGACAGAGTGTTTGGAATGGCTCGAAAGCAAAGAACCCAACAGTGTTGTTTATGTCAATTTTGGAAGCATCACTGTTATGACAAGTGAACAAATGGTCGAGTTTGCTTGGGGATTAGCTAATAGCAAGAAAACATTTTTGTGGGTCATAAGGCCAGATCTTGTAGCTGGTGAAAAAGCTGTTCTACCTCTAGAGTTTTTGGAAGAGACAAAAGATAGAGGTTTATTGTCAAGCTGGTGTCCACAAGAGGAAGTGTTGGGTCATCCATCAATTGGGGTTTTTTGACACATAATGGTTGGAATTCAACGTTGGAAAGTGTGTGCGGGGGTGTTCCATGATATGTTGGCCTTTCTTTGCAGAACAACAAACTAATTGTCGATTTTGTTGTAATGAATGGGGGATTGGTTTGGAAATTGAAGATGCTACGAGAGATAAGATAGAGGGACTTGTGAGGGAATTGATGGATGGGGAAAAGGGTAGAGAAATGAAAGAGAAAGCGTTGAGGTTGAAAGAATTGGCTAAAGATGCTGCCTCTGGACCATATGGATCATCATTTGTGAATTTTTAGAATCTTATTCGTCACGTTTTGTTGTGATAAAATTCCAAAATGTTTATGACTTTCTTCTTGTTTTTCTTGTTGTATGTTTGTTTGAGGAGAAGTTTCCTAGTTTGGTGTTTCGATTTATTGCTAATAATGTTTATAGATATTTTGTTTTAATTGATTGATGGATTAATTCACTCACTCCACATGGATCATCATTTGTGAATCTTGAGAATCTAATTCACCATGTTCTCTTGTGAGAGAAGTTCAAATTTCTCATCACTTGTGGTTTGTGTGCATCTTCATAAGGAGAAAATGTTCTCTAGTCACAACTTTGGGCACAATACTTAGATACACAAAAGAATATTAAAAAAAAATTAAATAATGTTTATTTTAAAATAATTAAATAATAAATATTTTTATGTGTGTTCAAATAAATTTTATTTAGGAGTGTGATTATGTAAATATTTTTTTATTAATAATTGAATATTGGTATATTATTTGGTTGTGAAGTGGGCGTCGTAAAATTAATTTTAGTAAAATGTGTGTGATGGGTGAATAATTTTGTTTGAAATAGTTTATGTTAAAAACTAACTTTTACACAATTAGTGACCTATGAATATTATAGATTTTTTTTATTGTGAAACAGATTCTAATTATATATATTTACTCTAAAACTTGAAATTTGAATGCTTTTCATTCATAAACAAATATAAAAGTAAGAATTTATCATTTATTTATTAGTTTCCACTCAATGTAAATTGAATTCTTTTTGTAATCAAAATGGTTTAAATGGAATGCTGTCATTTTTCTAGATTTACATTTATTAATTTTATTCTCTTAATGTCAAAGACTTAAGAAAAATTAAAAATTTGTGTATTTGATAAAAAAAAATTATTTAAATATATTAATTTTACATTATAATTTTTATTTATATTTTATTATAGATTGATTAAATAAAATTAAAGAATTTTATAAAACTTTAAAAACAAAAGCGTGTGAAAAAAAAAGTCTATCAATAGAGTCACCAGTTTAACCCAAACCTCACGCCTCCTAGTTACTAGCTACAAACATAATGGCCAAACCTATAAACATAATGGTCAAAACTATTTCCAATGTGCTAAATTATTTTAGGGGTAGGAATCTACTACAATGATGATAAATCAATATTCACTAGTGGTGCAAAGGAAATAGGAAAAGAAGATCCCATCAGAAATGAAAGCTTGAAAATATATCTTAGTGCAGAAACTTCACACCAATAGGGGTTTTTATCAAAATATCCCTTTTTTTAAATTATAATACCAAAATGTCCCACTTTTAAAAAATAATACCAAAATGCTTTATTTTTTAGCTCCAGTTGCTCATCGCAACCTGGGAATGCGACCTTGTAAAGACAAAATTTTCTCAACGTAGTTAGATGGTCGCATCCTGGAGATGCGACCTTGTACTGGATTTTAATTTTTTTTTTCTTCTTGGATTTGTTATTGGGTAAATTATATTTATTATTATTAAATAAATAAAAAATAATTAAAACATTAAAAAATACAAAATATTATCATAAATAATAAAAATAATTAATTTAATAATATTATATAACTTTTAATAATTATAATAATAAAAAGAGTAATAATAATAATTTTAATATTAATAATAAGAAAATTATATTAATACATTAAAATAAAATTACATTAAATTAAAAGAAAAAAATACATCAATTTTGAGTAGATTTGCCACCAGCATTTGGACAATGTTTCTTAGTATGATCAGATACCCGACATAATTCGCACTTTCTTGGGACTCTATCCGTAGTGTTCATTTCTATTCTAATGCGTTTGGTCTTTGGGCGACCTTTCTTGACTCTCTGCATTAGTGGATTGTGACACACTTTAACACCTTCATATTGTGACCAATATCTTTCGTTTGGTTTCGGTTGGAATGCTTCATTGTAGACTTTAAGTACTGTTTCCACCTTGTACACATCAGATATAAGGCTCCAATAATCATATTTGATGCTAGAACATGCTGCTATCACATGTGAACAAGGCATATGTTTAGCTTGATATTTTCCACAATCGCACCACTTGTTAGGAAGATTTACACTGAAATGGCCAATTGGTCACCCTTCTTTTGGAACTATTGTCTCGTGGACCATGAAAGTATGGTTGCTTCGATCAAAACTATCGACTCTATGACTATTTGATTTACGTATTTCCGATTTCATAAAAGTCATGCATTTTTCTGTGTATATCTGACCAGAAGCTAAAATTGATGCGTGTTGTTTTGCCATGGTTGAAAATAGTGTACCTGTTTTATAATATGTTGATTGGACCAAAGCAATGATGGGAAGGTTGTGTGGTTCTTTTAATACTGCTTTCATCGACTCCACAAGGTTGGTGGTCATCTGACCCCAACGGCTACCTCCATCAAATGCTTGAATCCAATCTTGTCGCGGTATATTGTATAACCATTTCAAAGCTTTTGGGTTTACGATGCCAATTTCTCTGCGGTAGTATCGATATGTAGACTCATTGATTGAGTAACCTGTATTGAAACAGTAGACAATGCATTCTTACACTAATTATAAAACTTCATAATTTAATTTTTCATTAATGATAAGAAGTAAGAATTAAAGTATTACCCCAGAGAAATAACCTTGTTCTTCAAAGCATTATCCTTAAATTCCGTTGCAAAATTTTGTGAAATATGTCGGACGCAAAACACATGATTTGACAGAGGATGTTGCCACCCATTATTCAAATTATTGTAAGCACTTTTGATAGATTCGTGTCTATCTGAAATCAAACAAATGTTGGCTTGTGGAGTGACGTGTGATCTCAAATTTCTCAAAAAAAAACTCCAAGCCTCTTTTGTCTCTCCTTCCACAAGAGCATAAGCAATGGGAATGATATTGTCGTTCCCATCCTGCGCAACTACTACCAATAGAGTTCCCTTATACTTTCCGTATAACCAAGTTCCATCAACTTGTACAATTGGTTTGCAAAATTTAAACGCAGATATGCATGGAACGTAAGCCCAAAATAGTCTATGAAAGATTGTCATCCCATTTATCAAACCATGTTCATTATAAGCTGGGATTGTTTCCATTTTAATAATGGTTCCTGGAGCAAACGTTTGCATAACTAATAACCATCGTGGAAGTTGATTGTAAGACTCTTCCCAATTACCATAAATTTGTTCGATTGCCTTATTTTTTTCTCAACCAAGCCTTTCTATAACTAATTGTGTAGTTATGCAAAGCCTGAATCTGAGCAATAATGACCTTCACTTTGATTGAAGGGTCCATCCTCATAACTTGCATTATACTTGCACATATCATGTTAGAATCGAGCTTTGTATGATCTTGTGATAGTGCAGAATTTGTGCATGTATGAGGCACATTCAATTTCCCAATCACCCACAATTCATTTTTTTTGCGTTTTGAAGCTCTACATCTAAACAAACAATTTGGATGTGAACAAATAATAACGTACCTTTCTAGATCTGATTTTTGCACCACAAAGTTCAATGATTGTTTTAGATGATAACACTTGATTGCATGTACACATTCATCCTTGCTCTGAAACTTCATTCCAACTTCAAGAGTTCCACCT
>NC_021161.2:20852176-20853120 GCF_000331145.2 Cicer arietinum | reverse complement strand
AACATCTTCGTCATCACAAACCTTCATCAATTCAAATCTGGTTGTATTTTCACCAAAGAAGACAAGGTGTCGATAAACTATATCAGTTATCGTCACGTTGTCGTCAAACTGTAACTTTTTCTTAATGACATTCTTTAGACGAGCAAGGTTGCTGTTAGAATGTACTTTGAATGCCTTTTTGTAATCACTTACAAATGTTTTCCCTTCAACTCCATCGACAATTGAACCATTGTAATAAACAATACAAATGACTTGTTGAGAAGCCATGATTATGTAATTGATAGAATGTATGATGAGATAGAAGGTGTGGTGATATAGTGTGATCTAGTTTTCTATTTATAGAAGTTAGTAGGATTCATATTTTTTTACAAAACCTTCCACAACCGTTGATAAATGAATTTGGATGGTCAAGATTAAAGATTGAATAGATCAATTTGATTGGTCCAACTAAAAGTATGAGGATTGATATTTTTCTACTAAACCACAACCATTGATAAATGAATTTGGATGGTCAAGATTAAAGATTGAATAGATCAATTTGATTGGTCCAACTAAAATTAGGAGGATTCATCATCAAGCATCCACAACCATCGATTAAAAGAAATGAGCGGCTGGGATTCATCATCAATTGGTCTCTACCTGGCCCTACGACCTCCCAAAGAGATCGTTTCCTGGCCCTGCAACCTGCCAAAGAAGTCGTTTCCTGGCCCTGCGACCTCCTTAAGGGTTCGCAATATGGTGATGCGACCTCCCACTACGTTGGCTGAATGCGGAATTTTCTATAATTTGTTTGGTACTCATTGCACAACTCCTGAGTCGGCTTATGCGGCTTTTGATTCTATGTATAATGTCGAAACTCAAAATTATACGGAAGCAGGTGGTAGTGGTTCTAATCCACAAACAGATTACAACGAGGATCAACCACAACAACCTCAAGTTGTTCA
>NC_021161.2:20847708-20852056 GCF_000331145.2 Cicer arietinum | reverse complement strand
ATTATTATTATTAAAATTATTATTATTATTCTTTTTATTATTATAATAATTATTAAAAGTTATATAATATTATTAAATTAATTATTTTTATTATTTATAATAATATTTTGTATTTTTTAATGTTATAATTATTTTTAAAATATTTAATAATAATAAATATAATATACCCAATAACAAAATTCAACAAAAAAAAAACCTAGTAGAAGGTCGCATCCCCAGGATGCGACCATCAAGTAACGTGGAAATTTTTGGCTTCAGCAGGCCGCATCCCCAGATTGTGATAAGCAACTGGGACTAAAAAGTAGGGCATTTTGGTATTATTTTTTGAAAGTGAGGCATTTTGGTATTATAATTTTAAAAAAGGGATATTTTAATCAAAAACCCCATCAATACAACATGATAAAATTTTAGCATAATAAAAAGTACAAAAAATAGAGTTTATATTGAAAAAGTCTTAATAATACATTCTTTAACAGCACATATTATATTTTTTTTATTGTTCTACCACCAAAAAAAGATTTTTTATTTATATATTTCTTTTTTTCTTTTACACTAAAATAACTCACTCCCAAATAATATTATCTGATTGTCCTGCCTCTTGGGAGTCAAGAGGTTGCTTGCATGGGGAGCGACCTCGCACTAAAAGTGATTTTTTTTTGGCCATTTTTATAATTGTTATTATTTATTTAATAAATTAAAAATAATTAAATTAATAAATAATAATAATAAATAATACGTTAATAATAATAAATAATAATGATAAAAATTTATTATTATTAAAAATGATTATTATTAAAAATGATTATAATTAAAATAAAAATAGTAAATTATTATATAAATTTCAAAGAAAATACATTACAAAAGCAAAAAAAATTACATCAAATTTGAGTAGATGTGCCCGCAGCGTTTGGATACCGAAAAATAATTGATCACATGATGGTTTAAGAAATAATATATTCATTTACATTTATTTGAACTTTTTAAATATTTTATTTTTTATATTTGTTCTAATTATTTTACTTTGGTTTTTTAAATATCAGTTTTATTGGAGACCTTATCTCATGTTCCAACATGAAGTTTCATGAAGGTTCTAACATTCGGTTATTCGACAGAAAATGGATTTTTCTATAATTTGTCTGGAACTCAGAGCACAACTCTTTAGTCTACTTATACCATATTTGATTCTATGTATAATCCTTAGTCTCAAAATTATATGGAAGTAGGTGGTAGTGGTTCTAACTTCTAATCCAACTACAACTACATTGAGGATAATGATCAAAATCAAAATGAACCGGAAAAACCTCAACTTGTTCAAAAAGCTAGACGAGTTCGATGATTTTCTAAATGTGGAAATGGAAGTCATTTAGATGGACATCAATAGTATAAATTTGATGTTTTTTTCTCTATATATTTTTGTTAGTTAATTTAATGTATTTTGTTTTATGTTATTAATATTCTTTTTTCTTTTTTTAATGTATTTTCTTTGAAATTTATAATATAATTTACTATTTTTAATTTGAATTATTTTTAATTATAATTATTTTTATTAATAATCATTTTTATTAATAATAATAATAATAATTATTTATTATTATTATTATTATTAATGTATTATTTATTATCATTTATTAATTTAATTATTTTTAATTTATTAAATAAATAATAACAATTATTAAAATGATATAATAACTATTAAAGCAGCAAAAAAAAAAAAAAATCACTTCTAGTGCAAGGTCGCTCTCCGGATCAATGACCTCCAATTAAGTCTAAATAAATTTCTTCCCTGAGCTGGTTGTTCCCCTAACCAGCGACTTCCTACTGACTCCCAAAAAGTAGGACAACCAAGTAATATTATTTGGGAATGAAGTATTTTGGTGTTAAAAAAAAAAGTGAGATATATAAATAAAAAATCCCAAAAAAAAAAAATACTAAATTACCATTCATTACTAATTAAATACCAAACTAACACTTTTTTTTTTTCAATATTCCTAGTGAAAAATCGATTTCTCCTCCTCTAACTTCTCAACTTTTTTTTTTAAATGAACGAAGAGAAATCTGTTCCACAGATACCTATTTCTCAATGTATCATGACACATCTACTAAGAGAGTGGATAGTTATAATTTATAATTGTGAGATAATGCAACACATTATTTTTTGTTAACATCTTTCATAATAATAAATATACATTTTATTAATCAAGTATTATTATTTTAATTAAATGATTAATTTAAGTTTCATTAATTATTAATTTAATTAATTATTAATTTTACTTTTTATCATTATTAAAAATTTTAAATAAAATAGAGTCCATAAAATTAACAAAATTTAATTAAATATTATAATTAAACATACAAATACAAAATTAACTAATTTTATTACAATGAACTAATTTCTATTGGGAGTATCAGTACAATAAGGACATTTATTCTTGTTATGTCCCTTATTCCGACACAAACCACATCTCTTGGGGTGTGTATTTTCTCCCTTTGATCCATTTCAGTATGAATGCGAGTAGACTGTTGACGATCTTTTGGATCTCTTCTCATTGTTGGATTGTGGCACAATTCTATTCTATTGTATTATGGCCAATATGATTGAAGAGGAAATGTTGGGAACTCTTCTTTTTAAACGTCAAGATATATTGCAATGTATACTTGGAAGACACATACATCATGTAGTCACAATGAATAAATGAACAAGTGACGGTGATATGTGAATATGGATAGTGTAATGCTTGAAATTCACCACAACCGCACCATCTTTTGTCGAGGTCTGCCTTGAATGTCTCACTGGACGACCACTTGATGGACGAACAAACTCTTTAACTGTAAATAAATTATGGGCTCGACTGTGAATAACAACTTCATGGGAATTTGATATTGATCGTTCCTTGTTAAGGTTTTGAATGATTGTATTTGAGTAAATCAAACCTGATGCCATCATTGCTTGGGCCTGTGTCCCTCTGTCTTCAAATTTTGCAGTCACTCTGTAGTATGTTACTTGCACCAAAGAACTGATTGGAAGATTGTGTGTCCCCTTTAATACAATGTTCATGCACTCAAAAAAGTTACTTGTCATGTTTCCCCAACGTCTACCTTCATCATATGCTTGTAGCCATTGTTCCTTTGGAATATCATCGAGCCATTTCACTACATCTTGACTCCAATCACTAATTTGTCTTCTGTAGTATTTGATGCCTGGTTGAGTCATGGCGTATCCTGAAGGAACAAAAGTTGATGTTGTTATAGAAAATTTGAAAACAAAAATATATGCGATATATATACACACACACACACACACACACACACACACACACACACACACACACACAAACACACTAACCCAACCCATGTTGGTTACGATAGTTTTCATTTGGTCATTTTTGAAGGTCCTCGTGAAGTTTTGTGATATATGTCGAATGCAAAAGACATGATGCCAATTGCTAATTACATGCCTAACAACACTTTTAATCGACTCATGTCTATCTGAAATTAAGCAGAGGTTGGGATGAGGTGTGACAAACATTCGTAGACGACTGAGGAAGAAAAATCAAGCATATGATGTTTCACCCTCAACAATGGCGTATGCTATAGGAATGATATGACCATCACCATCCTGAACGATTGCCATTAGTAAGGCCCCACAATACATCCCATATAACCATGTTCCATCAACTGAAACAACTTGCTTACAATGATCAAACCCTTTGATACATGGTTGGAAACTCCAAAAGAGGCGATGGAAGACAACTTTGCTAGGAACTCCTCGGCCATCCTCAATAAAGGGTTGCACTTCAATATCGGTAATAGTGTCTGGACAATAATGTTTGAAAGCTAGGATCTACCTTGATGCAATTCACGTCTTTCTATAAGTAGTGGTATATGTGTATCGAGATTGTATATGTGCAATCAATACTGAAACTGATATTATGGGATCCATCGTTACCATTTGTAGGATGCTTTCATAAATAACATCCGAAGAGAGTTGTTGGTGATCTTGTGAAACCATTGTTGATGAACATGTGTGTGGCCCTTCTAGTTTTGTGATCTTCCAGATGTTTGATTTCTTTTCATTCAAAATTCTACACCTCCACATATAATTTTTATTTTCACAATGGAAATCCATCTAGTGCTATCAGAATGCGCAACGACGAAGCTCGTAGAATTGTGCATATGATATTCCTTTACACACTACATTGCCACAACTTTTATGGGAAATGTCACCCCCACTTGGAGATTGCAGGATCTGGAATAAGGTATGATTGGTTTTGGGACATAGAGTTGACAAATTCATTGTCAACGTAATTCATGTTGTTGGAGGTAATGTTGCAGAAATGTGAGAGGGGGG
>NC_021161.2:20835994-20847534 GCF_000331145.2 Cicer arietinum | reverse complement strand
GGGGGGGGGGGGGGGGGGTAGAGAAACAAATTGTAGTAGATGGACATTCTACTTCGGGTTCCTAGTCATCATCGTCGTCGTCATCGACAACAACTTCAGCAAGAATGTCATCCTCATTCTCACTAAAATCGCCAACTTCTTCATTGTGGACACCATCTACAACACTGATAGGACCATTATCGTACGGTGTGTTAAGGTCAATACCATGGGTGGCTGTTGATGGATGTTGTGACGACGAAAAGGGTATGTTCTGATGGTGAATTTGTGTTTCAATAAAATGGTATGAAGATGGAATGGAGTTGGGATATGAAGAGGGTTTGGAGTTAGGGATTGAATAAGGCATTGGCTAAATATATGATAAACTTACTTGTGTGTCGTCTCTAGGATCATCTATTAACCCTGCATAAACTTCAATTGTTGAAATACCAAGACATTTACTTGTTATGAACATGTCAAACATCATTTACACGCCATCATCTCCTACAAGATTTAACGATTCATATCGAACATGTCATGGCGCAAGAGTTATAGAGTATCGGTAAATAACATGCGGACTTTTACTGCATAAAAAATAATTATTCCTTCAGTTGGTCGTATCTCCTAAAGATGCAAAAAAGTAGGGCAATTTAGTATATATTTTTCAAAGTAGGACGATTTGGTTAAGTTTTTGAAAAAATTGGATATTTCAATAAATAATTAAAACCACATATGAATCCCTTTACTCTTTACTTTCTTTATATATTACTCCTTTATTTCACAACAAGTGTCGTTTAAGTTTTTTGCACAAATATTAAAAAAATACAATAATTGAAATAATGAGAAAAGTCATTTTACAAAACTATTTATCTTAATTATTGATTGATTTTTCACTATTATCAATGTAAAGTATTAGTATAATAATGGATTTACCATCAATTCGTTCGCTTAAAATGTAAACATGTGTCAAAATGCTTCTTCAAATTTATGTTACATAAAAAAACCCTCCATTTTATCTAATGTCAATCAAAATACTCTTTCAGTCAACAATCACACTTAGACACGTTGATGTGTCACATTAAGTAACACAATGACACATAATCGTCAATGTCATGTCATAGAGAGCATTTTGATGGTAAATACTACTTCTCTATTTATTTTTCCACAAATTCATAAATCTTTAAATTCTTAATCCATAAAATCAACAAAACCAAAAATTGCACCACCCAATCGATTTTGGTGATGATTTTGAAGTTTTATATGCTATAAAATCATCTACTTATGTTGATGAATCTTTAGAAGTTTTTTAACTTTTATTTCTATAGTTGATGCATTTTTCGTTGATTAGACATTTAGTGTTTGTAACTAGTGTTCATGAATTCTTTGTATCATGGAGGTAAATTTGAGAGAGATGAGAGTAGAGACGATTTCAACATCTCAATAGTAAAATTGATGTGAAAGAAGGAATTAACATAGATGAAATCAAATTGTTTGATCTTGTTGAAATGATCAAAGAAATGGAAAAAATATGATAGCATTTCACGAGTTCATTGTTTGAGGCCAAACACAAGGAATTTAGAATCACATGTTGGGACTTATATTTTGTGATACTAATATATGTTAATTGGTTTACTTTGCCCAGTCTTGCTTTAAAGAACCCAAGATCAAGACACTAATTTTACAAGTATTGGTCTAGTTTACAATTATGTCAATTGGTTTACTCTGTCCACCCCCTTCAGAGGACCAACACTTTCTCCACAAATTTTTGGTGGACCAACGTGAATCCTTTTATGTTACTTGTTTTGCACTTTATGAATTGATTACCGCCATCTATTTCCCAGACTAACAAATTATGGATTAGAAATTTAAGAAAATATGTGATTTGGATGATGCAATTTTTTTAATTTGTTGATTTTCTAATTTGAGAATTTAGAGATTTATGAATTTGTGGAAGAAAATAAATAGAAAAGAAGTAGTGTTTGACCTCTTTAATGTGCCTATTAATTATCAAAATGTTGTCTATGACGTGACATTCACATTTATGTGTTACTGTATAACTTAATATGTACACATCAATATCTCTAACGAGGCACATTGGCGAAGGTATAATTTTTTTGACGTTAAATAGAACTGATGAGCTTTTTGATTTAACATAAATTTGATGGGGCATTTTGACCGAGGTTTACAAATTGAAGGATCAAATTAGTGGTTTACTCTATGATAATATTATGAAAGTTGTGTATATAGTAATTATTGAAGAATAATATAAAAAAATTAAAGTTGCATTAAAAATTATAAATGATATTCATTGAGACTATTTTTTATTGAAGTGACCCTCGTTATGAGACAAAGTGAATGTTACATTAAAAAAAATATTATATATTATTGTCTTACTTTACATAATCACCCTCATTTCGTTCTTTTTCATCTTTGTCCTATTCCTAAACTAATCTTTAGAACTCACATCCACCATAGCCTAGAAGGCTAGAAGAGTCCAAGATCTTCATTCAATCTACGTAAAACCTCCTAACCTACAGAAAACCCTAAACAACAGTGTGAATCCCTCACAAACGTTTCCAATGTTTTTCTCCTCACAAATTGCAGCGTGAGCAGTGAACCATATTCAGTACTCCTTATGGGGATGTTGGCTATGTCAGGTTTATGGTGATTGGGTGGGGGTTTAATTAATTAATATTAATAAGAATAAAAATTAAATTATAATGAAAAAGACTTATATATAATTTTAGTTTTTTATCTTTTATCTAATATATGTTTTGATGTTTTATCTTTATTTTATTAATTTTCGTCATTTATTTTTTTATAATTGATGTATTTTAGTCCTTTTTAAAATCATAACAAAAGTTACACCAACTTTTAATCATTGGAATCTCTTCCAGCCATTGAGTTTTGCTTTTGTGTTAACTGGTGTGGAGGTGATTTGCAGGAAGACATACCAGCTCGTTCAATGATTTCTTTGGCATATTTATTTTGTGAAAGAAAAAGACCTTATGAATGTGTGTAATAGATATACCCATAAAATGGTAACGCAAATTCTTCATAGAAAATTCACAACCCAATTAAGACACGGTGAATTGACGGAGAGTATCTGAAGACGCATCAAGAATAATGTCATCCACGTAAAAAAGAATATAAATTGTGTCATTGTTGCAATTATAAATAAACAAATAATAATTTGAGACACTGTAAGAGAAACACAATGTAGCTACAAAATCAAAAAACGCTTGTGACAAGCACGAGGTGCTTGTTTGAGTCCACAGAGTGACTTCTTAAACAATCATACATAATCACAATGTTGAAGACTTTGAAAACCAAGAGAGTGGTACATGTACGAAGTTTCATCAATATTTTCATACAAAAAGGCGTGTTGAACATCTAATTGTAGAATACACCAAGATTTAGATAAAACAATGTTGAATATTGTTCAAATGTAGTCGATTTGACTATCAAATTAAAAATTTCATTTTAATAAATTAAACTTATTTTATTATTAAAATTGATTCCGATAACTATTATGATAAGTATCATTCACAACTTATGAAACATTTCTTGAGATTTCCATGAAGACTATAATCAATCCCCTAACTAGAACATGTGACTAAAGCTACTACTGGTTTTGGACAACACATTAAGAATAACGAAGTACTCAAAGAGTCAAAAATACATTACATAAACAATTACATATCTTCAATAAAACAGTTGTAGAATCTATGGTTTCATGTGCATTAATTGCTTGTAGTATCCTTTTCCTTATCATCAAATGTGGCCTTTCAAGAAGTTCAAATGACGTTTGTAAAAAAAATCATATGACATATCCCATCATTAGAGGCACCATCGAAGCATGTTAAATAATAATAACAATCATATGACATATCCCGTTGTTAAAGGCACTATCGAAGCATGTTAAATAATAATAATAATAATTTAAATATTTAAATAACCTTATATTTTTATTCTTTATTTAATAAATTTGATTTTGTTGGAGATTAAAATATGAGTTTATTTGAATATTTGAGTTATGCATTTGATGAAATTTGCCTTATATTGAAGATGATAATTAATTTTGTGGATTTTGTTTGAAAATTTTGATTAATTTTTTGAATTTTTGTAAAACAAAAAAGGATAACATTGTTGATATTTTAAAACATGAAAGATCAAATTATCAATTAAAATTCAAAATAAAAGACCAACTCATAAAGGAAAAAAAAAAGATAAAGGACTAAAATATTAATTGAAATTAAGTTAACGGATCGCCGGTGCTATTTAGCCTAATAATTATAAGACTTAATTACGATTTTGACCTTCTAATTTATCAGTTGTGCGATTTTGTTTCTTCAAATTTAAAACTATTTTTAACCTTTCATATTTACCCCATTTCTAATTTTGTAGTCTCCTATATATTTTTTTAACCAATTTTGCAATGACTTAGCCAATTTTAATACATGTCAAAGTATATTCCAAAATGAGTTTAAGCATTTTTAAAAAATAGAAAAAATGAAAATTATTAGAAAAAAACAAAACAAAAAATAATTTTATCTCATTCACCTTCTTTTCCTCGTCCCCCTTTTTAGAAAACCGGAAATCTCCCCATATCATTTCTTATTTTGATTGTTTATTTCAATAATTGAACTTTTTACCACAATCTCAATTTGCACCATTTTTCTTTTCAACTCTCCTTTTGTTGACCCTCTCAACACTCCCAAACCCCTACCCTTACATCGTTCATTCCTTCACAAACCCCTTACTCACCATCGCAAAGAAACAAAACTTATGATCGACCTCATTATCTTCCACGTGCTAGACGAAACCACCCACAACGACTTCCATTTCACTGAGCTCTTAATCAGTTCTAAGTTTTGATGCAACTAAACTCGATCTAGAAAACTCACTCGTCGAATTCTATTTAGTCTTTAATGCTAGGCGGGTTACTCAATGCTACTCCTGACTCGCCGACAGCGTCTCGTGGTGAGACAGGATCCGAGCACAATGGGATTCTCACCCACTCTGGCGCCCCCTTCCAGGGGACTTGGGCCTGGTCCTCCGCTGAGGAGTCTTCTCCAGACTACAATTCGAACACCAAAGGCATCCGATTTTCATGGTGGACTTATCCCGGTTCGCTCGTCGTTATTAAGAAAATCCTTGTTAGTTTCTTTTCCTCCGCATGTGACACATAAATCGAAAATTGATTTGATATGGTGCTTTGGTCAATAAAAATTGTTACTATGAAGGAGGAACTCACATGAATGGGGGAGACAGAGGAAGGAGAATATGTGGACATTATTTTTCTCCAACAATTTCTCTTAACAATTTTTTGATTTTCTAATAAATGGAAAGAAGAAGAAGAAGAAGGAGTTAAGGACTTTTGACATGTTACATCATTAAAATTGAACACATCAATGCAAAATTGAGAAAAAAAATATGGGAGACTGCAAAATAGAAAAGAGGTAAGTGTGAGGGATTAAAATCCTGCTTGTTTTAAATTAAAGGGACCAAAATCTCACAATTAAAAAATTAGAGGACTAAAAGTGTAATTAAACTTAATAATAATAATAATAATAATAATAATAATAATAATAATAATAAATAATAATAATATTAATAAATAATAATAATAATAATAATAATAATAATAATAATATAAGACATAATTGCTCATGCGGTCTTTTAACTTAATTTCATATAACACTTCAGTCATTTATCTTTGTTTATTTATTTATTTTTCTGATTTGGTCATTTTTTTAATTTTAAGTACACAATTTGATCTTTTATGTTTTAAAATGTTAACAATGTTATCATTTTTTTAATAAAAATTTATCAAAATTTTGAAACAAAACTCATAAAGTTAGTTATCATTTTCCATATAATGCAAATTTCATTAAATTTATAACTCAAATCTTTAAATAAACTCATATTTTTATTCATTATAATAAAATTAAATAAATGACCAGATCGAAAAAAAAGAAGATAATAGACTGAAGTATTATTTGAAATTAGGTTGAGGAACCGTAGGAGTAATTGTACCTAATAATAATAATAATTCCATCTAAAACTATAAAAAGATCCAAATATATCATATATATTCACTCCTTCCTTAGTTATAGTAATCCTTTTCACTTTTTTCTTTATCACTTAATTAATATAAATAATTTTTTTTTTTTATAAACATACCTCTAATTAATTTACCACAGAAAATATTCTTTCTCTCTTATGATATAGGGGTAAATATAACCCTATATTATTCTCCCTCAAATCCTCTACTGTCATTAATTAAATTAATAAGATAAGTCAAATGGTCTAATGAGTCCCCCATTTTATATATATATATATATATATATATATATATATATATATATATATATATATTAATTAAATAAAAAAAACAAAACAAATAATAAAATAAAATAAAATGAATTGAAAACAAATTAATATAAATAATTTTATTTAACTAATACAGATCTAAAGAGTTTATAATTTCAGAATTGAATCTGTATAGTTATAAATCTTGAGAAGATATTAAGTCAACAAAAAAAAAAATAAATAATATCCTAATCACTAAAATAAAGAGGAAATTGAAAAACCAAATCAATGAAATCTAAAATATATAAAAATAATATCTCAAATTTCTAAAAATCAAATAATCCTATATCGATTTTGTTAACATTTTTTTTGAAGATATCAAAAATAAAATAAAAATTAAAAAAATGAACTAAACAAAGGGATTTCGAAAGTTAAGCCTGGGTTTTTGTATGAAAGATACAAAAGTTTTGATTGTAAATTTGTTTCAGATTTTTCCACCAAATGTCGAAACAATTCTAGAAAACATACAGAAAACAGATTTTGTTTTTCAGCTTCAAGGCAACATCCAACGTCAGATCCTGAAAACAAGAAATTAGTATTTCCTGCGGCATTGTTTCCGCAGGGAGTACTCAAGGATATTGCTCCACCTGACAATTATTTTAGGGATATTTCTGCGGTGTCAAATGATCCGCAGGTAATTTCCTGCGGAGTTTCTTATGAATTTTTATATAAATACAGTAAGTTTTTTTTTCTTGAAGATTATTAAATGTAACACTCCGATTTTTAATAGTGCGAGTGAATTTCTTTTTTAAAACAAATTCATAAAAACAGAAATAAAGAAGGAAATACTTTTGGATAAATATTTAAGTCCTAACAGCAAAATGCATCGCGGCTATGAGACCTATTAGACATAGCTCATACTCAAGTATTCTTGGCAGACACCTGTATAATAGCCCTGCCCAAGAATCTTAACTTCCCCACATCACATCAAAAAGTGGTACATGGACCCATCAAATTAAAAGTCTAGCTGACAATATTGGTATAGGTATAGTCTTCCAACATACTGTAAATACATCCACAAAAGAAAGACTCTAGTCCCTATACAACCGTCTAATCTGATCATGATTCAAAAAAAACTTTACAACCCGGGTGATCTCCACGCGCCCCGCAAGATCCTCCTAACACAACTCCAGTCAGGTGTGTCCAACCTACCTTCCCATCTATAGGGTATTGACCGGTGGGAAGATCCTGGTTCTCATCTGAGGGGAAAGCCCATATTTCAACAATAGTTGTAAAGGGTCACCAATCGAAATTAACAAATAACACATAGCATTTAAATTTCAAATGCATAAAATGGCCTTTCAACTTAGCATGCACCTTGAAAGGGTTTCTATATGTTAAACATGCATAATCAAAGTTGAAAAATGAAGTTTCAAACAAAACTGCACTGTCGTATTCGAATACAGCATCTTTGTATTCGAATACAAGACTGTTTTAGAAGTCAGCAGCAAAAACAAGATGTTTGTATTCGAATACAACCTTCTGTATTCAACTACATATAAGTCAGTAACTAAAATAGGATGTTTGTATTCGAATTCAACCTTCTATATTCGAATACACATCAGAAAACAACAGAAAACAACAAATTTCAGCTTTTAAAAGGGTTTCGAAATCAATCAACACTTACACACAAATCAAAACAATCACACTTAGCAATTATAGCACAATGACAATTTGAGTTTCGAAAAGGTTTTGCAATCAATCACACTTACACACAAATCCAAAACATTCACACTTAGCAATTATAGCATAATCACAATGACAACTTGAGTTTAAACACTCAATCATAATCTTGAATCAAACATGACTCGCGTGCCAAGCACCCTAATGCAATGTGTATATGCCAAAATGCATGGACTCGAAATTCCAAACCAAAACCCTCCTCGAAGGGCCGTATATCATAATTGTAGCGCCTATCACATGCCGAAGTACTAAATTACCGAGGTGCTACCTATCACGGGTCAACACGATTTACTAAAAACGTAAATCGTAAATGTACCGCCTATCACAGGCCAAAGTACTATTTACTGAGGTGCCACCTATCACGGGTCAGCACGATTTACCAAAAATGTGTAGTCTATCGCGGACCTTACACGACACGACAATCCCCGCAAGGATAAGATGAACCAACAAATCACATGGCATCATCTCGTGGTCCATCCGGTCACCACTATCACCTTGGCTCATCCGGTCGCCATGTACAATGAAATGCATGAGCAAACTCTGAATCTATCCATGACATTCATTAAGTAAATGCAGATATTAAAAGATTCCCCATTTTTAATACTCATTTAACTCTAACGATTTTCACGACAGTCATTAAGTAAATGCAGATATTAAAAGATTCTCCATTTTTAATACTCATTTAACTCTAACGATTTTCAAATTCCACACAGAGCATACTCAAACATTTATTTTTCACCACACACATCAAATTTAATACACAATTTACATTAAATTCGATCAATTCAAAAACCACAAATTCCACAACAAGTTCAATCATCAATCACCACAAATTTCCACAAAACTCAAACATAACACATGTCAAACTAATTTTCACAAACCACAACTCAAACACATCAAATTTCTTTTCCTCAACAACACACATAGATGAACCAAATTCCTTTACCACGAAAACACTCATCAATTTCACCAAAAACCTAACTCCAAACTTTCACCCATAAAAGGATTAAATTCATTTTCCCCAAATCTACACTTAAAACCCAACAAATTTATTTTCCACACAACTACAAATAAGTCCCTAAATGCAAACTAAAAGTTTGGAAGGAGCCCTTACCTTAATGATAACTCTAACACGCGATTACGGTACCGTAATTAATTCCGCTTAAATCTTTGTTCAAATCGTCGCTTCCAAGATGGCTCACTAGCACCGCAACGTGGAGATGAGTAACTTTCCCTTCGATCTCTTCGTGAAACGAAGCTTAGATCTAGAAGAAAATGGAGGTTTTGAGTTATGGCAGTTTTTGGTTTTTCTTGTGAAACAAAGAGAAAAAGAAGATAGAATCGCGAAGGAAATGCTTTTCTTTCTGTTTTCCTTTCTTCCTTTTTCTTCCTTTTTATTTCCTTTTCCTTTCTTTTCCCTCCAAACATATATATATAAATTATAACTTAACAAATATCTAGATATTTTAGATATTTACCACAATCAACATTTCCACATCCCCTCCCATCACTTCTCAAACCATTTGATAAAAATATCTAATCTCGTCGCAACTCAATTGACAGATACAATTTTCAGCAACCCGAGATATTTTTAACCAAACTGTCCGGTATTAAATTCTTCGACAAAAGATTCACCGTACTTAATCTAATTTATTTATCGACGAATAATTTTAATCGGGGCATAAAAATATATTTTTGGGCATTAAACTCACAAAGTATCAATAACTTGGCTAAAAGCCTTAGAGTTCAATACCAAAATACACTAAAAAACATAAGTTAGAGTTTAAAACTATGGGTCTTACATTACTACCCCCCTAAAATTAGTTTCGTCCTCGAAACTACGTGTCGATAAACAACTCAGGGTGTTGTTCCCTCATCTTGCTCTCCAATTCCCAAGTCGCATCTCCAGTAGTTGGGTTCCAAGTTACCTTGACCAACGATACATCCTTGATCCTTAACTGCTTAATCTTCTTGTCATCAATTCTTACAGGTAATACTTCAAATGACAAGTTATCATTCAGTTGAATTGTATCTGGTTCGATAACATGAGACAGATCTGCAAGGTATTTCCTTAACTGTGACACATGAAACACGTCATGAATATTGGACAGTATCGGAGGCAATGCAATCTGATAAGCAACCGGTCTAATTCATGCAGAAACCTGATATGGTCCAATGAATTTCAGAGTCAGTTTCTTTCATTTCAAGGCTCTACCAACTCCAGTCATAGGCATGACTCTTAGAAATACATGATCACCCTGTTCGAATTATAGAAGTATGCGATGCTTGTCCGCATATCTCTTCTGACGATCTTGTAAAGTCTTCATTTTCTCCTTTATCTCCTTTACCTTATCAATAGTCTGTTGTACCATCTCTGGTCCTACAATCATACTTTCACCATCCTTATACCAACACAAAGGCGTTTGATACTTGCGCCCATATAAAGCCTCCTATGGTGTCATTCCAATACTTGCATGGAAACTATTGTTGTAAGTAAACTCTACCAACAGAAGTACATCATCCCAACTTCCTCTATCATCTAATACACTTGCTCTCAAAAGATCTTCCAAGGACTGATTTTGTCCTATCAGTTTGTCCATCCGTTTGTGGATGGCGAGCTGAACTCAGTCTTAGTTTCGTGCCCAATGCTTCATGCAATGCTCCCCAAAAGTGCGATGTGAACTTTGGGTCACGGTCTGATACAATACTCGATGGTACTCCGTGTAATCTCCCAATCTTAGTAATGTAGATCTCAGTTAGCTTGTCTACCTTATAAGTGGTCTTTATCGGTAAAAAGTGTATAGATTTAGTCAATCGATCCACTATCACCCATATAGAATCCATGGAAATGCTGTCCCACTTCCACTCAGGTATATCTAAAGGTTGCAACATTCCAGCAGGTTGCTGATGTTCCACCTTCGCTTTCTGACAAGTTAAACAAGTTGATACATACTCCGCTACATGTCTCTTCATTCATGGCCACCGATAATTTTGCCTCAAATCCTAATACATCTTTGTTGCTCCAAGATGAATACTCAATTTACTCTTATGAGCCTCTTCTAAAATTGTTTTCCTCATATCTGCAATTTCTGGTACACAAATCCTACCATTACATCTCAAAATATTATCTGGTCCGATCTTAAACTCCGTTTTCTTCTCTTGCATTATTAAGTTCCTCTTCTCTTGAATTAAGTTCTCATCTTGAGAATTCACAATGTCTTCAAGTAGTCCACTCGAGATCTTAATCATTCCGAATTTCAAAATTCCCGGTGCAAACTCTACGTTCAAGTGTAGGTCTCTAAAAGCTTCCCACAACTCTTGTTGTCTAGCCATCACTGTTGAAGATACTAACACACTTCTTCTACTTAACGCATCAGCCACTACATTGGCCTTCCCAGGGTGGTACTGCAATGTGAAATCAAAATCCTTGAGAGTCTCCATCCATCGTCTTTGACGCATGTTCAATTTCTTCTGATCAAACAAATATTTCAAACTTTTATGGTCAC
>NC_021161.2:20820987-20833930 GCF_000331145.2 Cicer arietinum | reverse complement strand
GCAAAAACTACAGCAGCAAGCTCCAAGTCATGAGTATGATAGTTTCTTTCATGAATCTTCAATTGCCTTGAGGCGTAAGCTACAACTTTCTTGTATTGCATCAGAACACATCCCAAACCTTGGTGAGACGCATCACAGTAAACTTCATATGGTTCTTCTGAATGCGGTAATACCAATATTGGAGAGGTCGTCCACTTTTTCTTTAGTAATTGAAATTTTTTCTCACATTTCTCCGTCCATGCGAATTGTTGATCTTTTCTAGTAAGTTGTGTCAATGGAGCTACAATCTTAGCAAAACCTTCAATAAACCTTCTGTAGTATCCTGCCAGTCCTACGAAACTTTGTATGTCAATGACAGTCTGAGGCTGTTTCCAAGCAAGAACTGCCTTAATCTTCGCCGCATCCACAACGATTCCTTCCTTGGTTATCACATCTCCTAAGAAATTCACTTCTTCTAGCCAAAACTCACACTTTGTTAGGTTGGCATACAATTGCTTCTCGCGTAAAATTTCAAGAACTTGGCGCAAATGTTCTCCATGTTCTTCCTTAGTCCTTGAATAAATTAATATATCATCAATGAACACCACCACAAATTTATCTAGGAATGGACTAAAGATTTTGTTCATGTAGTCCATAAAAATTGCTAGTGCATTGGTAACTCCAAACGACATAACAAAATATTCATAATGTCCATAACGAGTTCTGAAAGCAGTTTTCTGAATATCTCCTTCCCTTACTCGAATCTGATGGTAACCCGACTTCAAGTCAATCTTCAAAAATATCGCGGCTCCTCTCAACTGATCCATCAAATCATCGATGCATGGCATAGGATAACGATTCTTAATAGTTGCCTTATTAAGCTGTCTATAATCCACACATAAGCGTGAGCTTCCTTCCTTCTTCTTAACTAGTAAAACCGGAGCTCCTCATGGTGAGACGCTTGGTCTAATAAATTCCTTCTCCAACAAATCTTCAATTTGGCCTTTGAGCTCATTTAATTCCAATGGCGACATTCGATACGGTGCAATTGAAATAGGTCCGGTTCTTGGGTGAAAATCAATGAAAAATTCCACTTCTCTTACCGGTGGCAATCCTGGAATTTCTGCTGGAAATACGTCTCGGTACTCATTGGCCAGTATCACATCCTCTATGTTCACATTTATCTTTGCCTCCACATTACCCAAAGACAAAAACTCATGAGTTCCTTCTCTTAGCGACACTCCGAGTTTGTTAGCAGCTAGATACTTAAAAACTCCTGGTTCAGGGAAAAGAACCAGTTTGCAAGCACAACCCAATATCACATAATGATACGACATCTAATCCATACTGAGAATGACCTTGAGTGATTGTAGAGGTAAACAAATCAAATTAACCAAGAAATCCCTATTATGAATAGTTATTTGACAATGTAAACATGCAGAATTTACTGTCAAAGTCTTAGTAGGTGTGGAAACAACCAAATCAAAATGCAAAGCAGACACAGATAACCTCAAACGATTCACGCAATCCATGGCAATGAAGGAATGGGTTGCCCCAAAATCAAAGAGTGCAGTTAGAGTGTTACCTGCAATCTCACAGTCACGTTGAATCAGATTGCTAGATGGATTTCCAACTTCAGCACTCACACAATAAACGTGTCCTCTAGCAATAGGACGAGTAGCCCTAGTTACATTCACCACTGGTTCCACCTTCGAAGGCGTGCAATCCCTTGCATTGTTCTCTGGCTTCTGGAAATTGTGGCAAGTAAGTCCCTTAGAGGTACAAACATTAGCATAATGTCCCTCTTCCCCACATCGAAAACATTGATTCCCTTGTCCCACTTGTCTTCTGAAATTTGGGTTTGCTGGGCTATTCTTCCCCCCGTTGTTATTCTGTGGTTGATTATAAGGTTTTGCAACTTATTTTCCCTTGTTCTAATAATTCACTCGACTAGGCCCTCCCGAATTAAAATTCCTTCCTCGGCTAGCCCTTTTATTTTTCATATCCTCCATTTCTCTACATTTCTCCACAAGAGCTTGGAAACATTGAATTCCCAAGGGTAAGACAGAGTCTTGAACAATAAATGCGTCCTCTAGCAATAGGACGAGTAGCCCCAGTTACATTCACCACTGGTTCCACCTTCGGAGGCGTGCAATCCCTTGCAATGTGCCCTGGCTTCTGGAAATTGTGGCAAGTAACTCCCTTAGAGGTACAAACATTAGCATAATGTCCCTCTTCCCCACACCGAAAACATCGATTCCCTTGTCCCAATTGTCTTCTGAAATTTGGGTTCGCTGGGCTATTCTTCCCCCCGTTGTTATTCTGTGGTCGATTATAAGGTTTTGCAACTTGTTTTCCCTTGTTCTAATAATTCACTCGACTAGGCCCTCCTGAATTAAAATTCCTTCCTCGGCTAGCCCTCTTATTTTTCATATCCTCCACTTCTCTAAATTTTTCCACAAGAGCTTGGAAACATTGAATTTCGAAGGGTAAGACAGAGTCTTGAATCTCATTGTTTAGTCCGTCTTGGAAACGATGACACATGAATTGTTCATCAATCTCTTCACGAAAAAACCTGAAATGCCTTGACAAGGATTCAAACTTAGCGGCATATTCACGCACGGTCATGTTCCCCTTATGAAGTTTTAGAAAATCATCACCCAGTTTAGTCCTGGTACTCATCGGGAAGTATTTGTCTAAAAACTTCCTTTTGAATGATTCCCAGTTCACCTCCTTGTGAGCTGATCCTATCAACAACCTTGCACTCCTCCACCAATACTCAACATCCCCTAATAGCATATAAGTGGCATAGTTGACCTTCACTCCTTCTTGACAGTCAATCATTTCGAAGATCTTTTCCACTTCTTGGATCCATTGATCCGCTTTCTCTGAATTCTCATCACCCTTAAACTTGGGAGGATTGTAACGGCGAAAATCTTCCAATCCTCTTGACTTAGCAGCACGAATTTCTCTTCCCCTCTTTTCTAGATCCTGCAGAGTCTTGGCACAAGTCTGTGCGGCAACAGAAGCAACCATGTTATTCATAGCTTTCGCCATTTGATCATCCATATTAACGTTGGCTCTTGGAGTGTCATTCCTTCTTGGCGGCATGGTTTTCCTATAAGACCATCATCAAGGAGAGTCTTAACACCATTTCGAATAATTCCAAAACTAACTTCCGACTACATCAACACATAATAACTATACCTAACCCGATAACTCAAACAACTTAACTCGACACATGATCAGTGTAAACAATAACTTTCGATCCTAATAAATAAGATAAAAATTTATCAAAAGCGTAAACTACAACTAATATTTCTTTTTCAATTGTGGCATAATTGTGTTGTGCTTGATTCAAAACATGACTACCGTAGTAGATTACATGCAACAACTTATCGTTTCTTTGTTCCAAGATTGCCCCGATAGCATTATCACTAGCATCACACATGATTTCAAAAGGTAGACCAGCTAGGTGCAGTGATAATGGGGGCAATTATCAACTTATTTTCTAAATTGTTAAAAGCATTCAGA
Organism: Cicer arietinum; assembly: GCF_000331145.2. Classification (NCBI taxonomy): domain Eukaryota; kingdom Viridiplantae; phylum Streptophyta; class Magnoliopsida; order Fabales; family Fabaceae; genus Cicer; species Cicer arietinum. Next base: position 20,830,417 of record NC_021161.2, on the reverse strand, counting down.
CAGTCCTAATTGAATTTGAAAGATGTGTCTTTCACAAGTAGGTTTGTAAGCGGTTTTGCAAATTTTGATAAGTCTTATATAAATCTTCTATAAAATCCTGCATGGCCTAAAAAGCTTCTAATGCCTTTTTCATTGGTAGGAGGGGGAAGTTTTTCAGTAACTTCAACTTTGGCCTTTTCAACCTCAATCCTTTTGTGGGAGATTTCGTGGCCTAACACAATTCCCTCTCTTACCATAAAATGACATTTTCCCCAATTTAGGACCAAATTAGATTTTTCACACCTTTCTAATACAAGAGATATATTAATCAAACAATTATCAAAAGATGAAACAAAGACAAAAAAGTTGTCCATAAATACTTCGATATGTTTCTCAATCATATGAGAGAATATGAACAACATGCACCTTTGAAAAGTGGCAGGAGCATTACACAATTCAAACGGCATCCATCGACAAGCAAACACCCCATACGGACATGTAAATACAGTTTTTTCTTGATCCTCGGGTGCTACAGCTATCTGATTGTATCCTGAGTAGCCATCTAGAAAGCAGTAATACTCATGTCCAGCTAGTCGCTCAAGCATCTGATCAATGAAAGGGGGTAGGAAATGATCCTTCCTCGTAGAACTGTTCAATCTTCTATAATCAATACAAACTCTCCATCCTGTAACCATTCTTGTAGGGGTTGCAAATAACAGATGTACAAGAACAACAATAAAAATGTAAGACCCAACATAGGGTAGTCAAGTCTGACGCAGAAATAGAAGTGTAAGGAGCAACTCGCAGCAGAGGATTCTACTATGAACCCCCACATTTAAACCTGTCACCCTCCAAACAACGTGAAAATACAATTTTTCCCTTCAAGTTTTTTCATTTTTCAGTTTTCACCCTTCTTTCTAGAATATTTGAAAGTTTCAATATATCAATTTCCAAAATTTTCAAAACTTTAGATTAATTTGAAACTTTAGAACAATGCGAAACTTTAGAAATATAAAATTCCAGAAGTTGCCTCTTTTATTGACGATAAGTCATCGGTGTAGCTGGTCCCTCTTACTCATGTAGTCAAGTACTTAAGATAACCATAAATCTGCTCATTCAAATTCAAATATGGATAATTAAAAGTATCTTCAAAGTGGTTCAAGAGTGTGAAAGCAGCACCACAACTACTACTCCTTACTTCAAGTTAAAATTTCACTTAATCACACATTCACAATAATTTATTTGTAACGTACGAGTAGTAACAACGACACTTGCATCAATATATAATCAATAATTTGATTGAAAAAATATATGACTATTTCACTTTTAGATGCTCTCGACTACTCTTATTCTATACACTAATGTCCAATAATTAGAACACTTGTAACACAAACAATTTAATATTTAGATAATCGTATACACCATCACATAATTAATCCAAAAATTAGCACAAAGATTTTATGTTCATCTCAGAACTCAAACGATGATTCTCACATATGTAACATACTCTCATAGAACACTAACTGCTCCAAATTGATCACGACTAGATTTTCTTTTGAATTAATCTTCATCATTTTAAAGTTACAATAAACTAAAGGAAATATTTTCCAAATAGCAAAATAATTATTTACCAAAAGATTCAACACATTATCAAACCAAATTGAATCAGGTAGTACATAAACCACTTTAAATGTTACATGTAATTCTAAAAATTAATTTCTACACTTAAATTATTATAAAATGGACCACTAATCATTTAACACTAAACAAAAAAATCATTGAGAATTTAAAGTTTTTTCTTAAACTATTTTTCAATAAATCATGTCTAAATAAAATAAAACTAAAATAAATTACGTATTTTTTAAAAATCTATAAGATTTCCAAAATTTCACTTGTACTTTAATCATCAAAAACACATTTTTAAATAATTAATCACTATAAAATAATTATTTTCAACATATATTTTGAAATGAAATTGAAACTATATACATAGATAGATAGGAAATTTTTCAATTAATTAACACATATAAAATAGTTCCAATTTTTTTGTTCTCAAAACTTACAAAAAAAAAAACAAAATCGTATACTTATATACATTAAAGTAGTGCACATGACACAAATCATAAGACATACTTGGTTATGACAGTGAATTACACTAATTGACAAATCTACAAAATAACAACTTCCTCTCACATCAAGTACTCAATAGGTTTATAGATACATCTCGAGTTCCTATCAAGCCATAAAATTGGTCTAAAACATAACACACCATCAATTTGAATGATTTTAGAGGGCTATTCTAATTTTAAAAATAGGGTAAAATAAATTTTAATCTCTATACACATATCAATTTACATGATGCACTCTACACATACCAATCTACATGATGCATACCATTTTGTTAGGTTAATTCATGAAACAAGAAAAAATGTATAAATAACATGTCATCTTCTTATATTAAACTCAAATATACATTTTGACAATGATAACACAACAACTACATTTCTACCTAAAAAAACATTCTACTCATAAAATACATCGATTATCCAAAATTTAGATAATTTTTCAAAAGGAGTTTAACTATTGAGCTAATTGTTTTAAAATATTTGCTTTATTTTTCTTCTCTTTTTCAAGACATTTTATCATTTTACTTGTTTTTTTATTAGCACAATTATAAATCACTAATGAATTCTTAAAATCTAAACATCAAGTTAAACTCTAATGAATTCACAAAATCAGAATAAATTAATTAATTATTTCAAATAAATATCCCAACACTCTCATGATTCAATATTCACACGAAGCCCCTCTAAACAAATAGAACAACAAATCTTTTTGTTTTTCTAAAAAACAACACGTAATAAAATGTGGTGTAAATTTTCAGCTATTTTAAATATAAAATAAAATGAGAAGTATATAATTATTGTTATTTTATAAATCAACAAAAATTAAACTCAATTTAATTTCTTTAAAATAATCAAAAGTAATTCAAATAAAAGTTATTTTCATTCTACAAAATAAGTCAACTTTAATTCTTTCATTGATTTTTTTTTTTTAATTCTAAGTTCTACCAACTTGTAATATTTAAGAATTATTACTATCAATAATATAAATTTCCTAATGTTTCAAAACTACTCCTAACAACGTTCTAAATTAATTTCATTAACAAGATAAAAACTTTAATAATCATGCTATGATCCCAAAAGACAAGATCTATAATCGATAATTAATATTACCTTGATTAAATTAATAATTTCAAAGATATAGCAAGTCAATAAAAAAAAATATTTCTAACTATCCATTCAAACAAAAGCAAATATTCAAAGTTCGAAACTAAAACCACAAGTCCAATAAAAAAGTTTATTCATGTTATATTAAGTCATTTAGATAAAAATTAAGAATGCACAGTACAATCAAAATTAGCAAACAAAAAATGGTTAATTAGTAACTTAAAAAATATTATAAGTATACAAAAGTATGTTGTGCATAACACAATAATATAACGAGAAAAAAAATTATGATATGGAAAATTATTAATACATAACAAAACACAACTGACACGACTAATATTTGACTAATGAATCGGCACTCGACTCGCTCAGTCTCATTGGACAAACCTGCGCTGATACCACTAATGTGACACCCTAAATCTCAAAATTTACATATAATAATTTATAGTAGGTTTTTTTGTTTTTGGTACATTAGAAGCGGATAAAGAAGATATATTTTCAAGTAAATAAAAAACAATTATGATTAATTTAGGATATCACGTTTCTCAAAATTCAAAAGCCACACTTTAAACTCTTTCTTCTTATAAAAAGACGCAATCTCCATATACTTGATATAATTAAAGTTTCTTTATTTAATTCCAAAAACTTACTAGTGCTTATAAGATTTTCATACAAAAAGTCATTTCTAATAAAAAAAGTAAAAGTAAAATACGATTCACAACTCTTATTCCTGATATCATCTATTAGAATGGGGTTTCTCCCAACATGAACTTCAAGACTCATGAACCTGTAATAATTGGGATTATGCAAACGGAGGACCAAGTCAGTCAAACACAAACAATGAATGATGTGAGTTTTGAAATCATGTTAATAGTGTAGTATAAGTACGTAAGAAGAACAAACAATTAATCATAAACAAATAGTATCGTTACACACATTCTTCAAGGAAATGCCTCACATTATAAAGTCAAAATCACTCAAATAAAATTAATAGATTTAATATAACATCAAATCTTCTAAGAAAAACTATTATCACACATGATACCATTAATCATACCCAAACAATCACGAGAAAATGCAATTTTATGCATGAACTTAGGCTCTACTTCTCAATATGGTACCATTCTAACCCTGAAGTACTTGGTTAGGAGGCTTGATACCATGACACTATTCCAGTGGACAGATAATTCAATTTGGGCCTGTCCTCGTAGATTCGCTCTATTAAGACAAACTCTCAAATTAAAGTTTTGATGAAAATAAACAAAGGTTAATTAAGAATGTTAATTATGATTCTAAAATGTTATGTTAATTTAACTTGTGCTTTTGAGTGAATTAATTTAAAGATAGGAATCAAGAAAAGCAAATAAATCATATAAAAACTGAACAAATAAAGAAACAAGAATATTTTGGATAAAACGAAGAATATTCTCCAAGATCAAGACTGATCATCACAACCTCAAGATCAATCAATGTCCACTATATTTACGGAAAATCTTTTGTCGAAAAGAAAATTTTCTGAGATGCAGCGTTTTCCAGAAAAATTCATCTGCCAATTGAATTGGGGCGAGAGAAGATATTTTTCTAAAAATATGGTTTGAGAAGTCATGGGTGAAATGGTAATTTTGATAAATATCTAGATATTTTTAGATATTTGTTAAGTTATAATTAATATATATATATATGTTTGGAGGGAAAAAGAAAGGAAAAAGAAAAAGGAAAGGAAGGAAAAAGAAAGAAAAGGAAAGGAAGGAAAAAGAAAGAAAGGAAAAAGGAAAGATAAGATTTCTCAGCTTCATTCTTCTTCTCGGATTCGAAAACAGTGTTGGTGATTTCAAAACCGTCAAACACAAATCTCCACGTTTCTTCTAGATCTAAGCTTTATTTCGCTAAGAGATAGAAGGGAAAATTGATCATCTTCCCGCTACGGTGCTAGTGAGTCCACATTGGAAGCGACGTCACGAGCGAGAATTTTACCGAATGTATTCGCGGTGCCGTAATCGCTCGTTAAAGCTATCGTTAAGGTAAGGGCTTCTTCCAAAATTTTAGTTTTTATTTAGGGACTTATTTGTGGTTGTGTGGAAAATAAATTTGTTGGGTTTGAAGTGTAGATTTGGGGAAAATGAATTTAATGCTTTTATGGGTGAAAGTTTGGAGTTGGGTTTTTGGTGAAATTAATGAGTGTTTTCGTGGAAAAGGAATTTGATTAATCTATGTGTGTTGTTGAGGAAAAGAAATTTGATGTGTTTGAGTTGTGGTTTGTGAAAATTAGTTTGGCATTAGTTATGTTTGAGTTTTGTGGAAATTTGTGGTGATTGATGATTGAACTTGGTGTGGAAATCTGCATTTACTTAATTATTTTCGTGAAAATTGTTAAAGTTAAATGAGTATTAAAAATGGGGAATCTTTTAATATCTACATTTACTTAATGATTGTCGTGGATAGAGTCAGAGTATGCTCATGCATTTCATTGTACATGGCGATCGGATGGGCCATGGTGATAATGGTGAGCAGATGGGCCACAAAATGATGTCATGTGATTTGTTGGTTCATCTTATCCTTGCAGGGATTGTCGCGTTGTGTAAGGTCTGCGATAGACTACACATTTTTGGTAAATCGTGTTGACCCGTGATAGGTGGCACATCAGTAAATAGTATTTCGGCCTGTGATAGGCGGTACATTTACGATTTACGTTTTTAGTAAATCGTGCTGACCCGTGACAGCAGGCACCTCGGTAATTTAGTACTTCGGCCTACGATAGGCGGTACAATTATGATTTACAGCACTTCGAGGAGGGTTTTGATTGGAATTCTGAGTCCATGCATTTTGGCATATACGCATTGCATTAGGGTGCTTGGCACGCGAGTCATGCTTGATTTAATGTTATGATTGCGTGTGTAAACTCAAATTGTTGTTGTGATTATGACGTAATTGCTAAGTGTGATTGTTTAGATTTGTGTGCAAGTGTTGATTGATTGCGAAACCTCGCGAGTCATGTTTGATTCAAGGTTATGATTGCGTGTGTAAACTCAAATTGTTGTTGTGATTGTGCCATAATTGTTAAGTGTGATTGTTTGGATTTGTGTGTAAGTGTGGATTGATTGCGAAACCATTTTGAAACGTTTCAAAACTGCATTCTGCATTTTTTTGATGTGGTAGTCGAATACACTAAGCTGTAGTTGAATACAACTATGTTGTTTTTGCTACTGACTTATGTGTAGTCGAATACACACGGCTGTAGTCGAATACAACCATGCTGTTTTTGCTACTGACTTCTGAAACAACCTTGTATTCGAATATGACAGTGCAATTTTGTGTAAAACTTCATTTTTCAACTCTGTTTATGCATGTTTGGCATATGCAAACCCTTTCAAGATGCATGCTAAGTTGAAAGGTTATTTTATGCATTGAAATCTAAATGCTATATGTTAATTGTTAATTTTGGTTGGTGACCCTTTACAATTATTGTGGAAATATGGGTTTTGCCCTCAGATGAGAACCAAGATCTTCCCACTGGTTATTACCCTGTAGATGGGAAGGTAGGTTGGACACACCTGATTGGAGCTGTGTCAGGAGGATCTTGAGTCATGATCAGATTAGACAGTTCTATTGGGACTAGAGGTCTTTCTTTTGTGGATGTATTTACTGTATGTTGGAAGACTGTACCTATACCAATATTGTTAGCTAGTCTTTTATTTTGATGGGTCCATGTACCACTTTTTGATGTGACGTGGGGAAGTTAAGATTTTTGGGCAGTGCTATTGTACAGGTGTCTGCCAAGAATACCCCAGGGGTATGAGTTATGGCTGATAGGTCTCATAGCCCGATGCATTGTGCATTTTTAAATACTTTGGATTTTTATTTCAAACTATTTCCGCCGCTTGTAAATGTTGTTGACTTTTGTCGTTGTGTTACGACTTAAATATTTATCCAAGAGTATTTCTTTCTTTATTTCTTTGTTTTTATGAATTTGTTTTGAAAAAAAAAAAAAAATACACTTGCGTTGTTGAAAATCGGGGTGTTACAATTTTGGTATCAGAGCTTTGGTTTGGATTTCCTTGGGGATGTGGAGCTTTTGGTTATAGATTGTAGGTCATCTTGTAGGTTGGGAGTCGTTATCTGATCATGCGTCGGGGTAATTTGTCCGAGTTGCCGGGTTCGATGTAGTATCATTGTGTTGGTGTAGTTGGAAGTTAGTTTTGGAATTTTTCAAAGTGGTGCTAAGATTTCTTCTTGATGTTGGTTTCGAGGAAACAATGCCTCCAAGAAGGAACGGCGCTGCAAAGTTCAACGTCAATAGGAATGATCAAAAGGTTGAAGCAATGAATAATGTAGAGTTTGCACCAGGAATTTTAAAATTTGGAATGATTAAGATTTCGACTAGACTACTTGAAGACATTGTGAATTCTCAAGATGACAACTTAATTCAAGAGAAGAGGAACTTAATAATGCAAGGGAAAACAACTGAGTTTAAGATTGGACCAGATAATATTTTGAAATGTAATGGTAGGATTTGTGTACCAGAAATTATGGACATGACGAAGACAATTTTAGAAGACTCTCATAAGAGTAAATTGAGTATTCATCTTGGAGAAATAAAGTTGTATCAGGATTTGAGGAAAAATTATTGGTGGCCAGGAATGAAGAGACATGTAGCGGAGTATGTATCAACTTGTTTAACTTGTCAAAAAGCGAAGGTGGAACATCAGCGACCTGCTGGAATGTTGCAACCTTTAGATATACCTGAATGGAAATGGGACAGCATTTCCATGGATTTTATAATCGGATTGCCGAAAACAAGGAAAAAGAATGATTCTATATGGGTGATAGTGGATCGATTGACTAAATCCGCAAACTTTTTACTGGTAAAGACCACTTATAAGGTAGACAAGCTAACTGAGATCTACATTGCCGAGATTGTGAGATTACACGGAGTACCATCGAGTATCGTATCAGACCGTGACCCAAAGTTCACATCGCACTTTTGGGGAGCATTGCATGAAGCGTTGGGAACGAAACTAAGATTGAGTTCAACTTACCATCCACAAACGGAAGAATAGACTGAGAGGACAAATCAGTCATTGGAAGATCTATTGAGAGCATGTGTATTAGATGATAGAGGGAGTTGGGATGATGTACTTCCGTTGGTTGAGTTTACCTACAACAATAGTTTCCACGCAAGTATTAGAGTGGCACCATATGAGGCTTTATACGGGCGCAAGTGTCAAATGCCTTTGTGCTAGTATAAGGACAGTGAAAGTATGATTGTAGGACCGGAGATGGTACAACAGACTACATATAAGGTCAAGAAGATAAAAGAGAAAATGAAGACATCACAAGATCGTCAAAAGAGTTATGTGGACAAGCGTCACAGACTTTTAGAATTCGAACATGGTGATCATGTATTTCTAAGAGTCACGCCTACGACTGGAGTTGGTAGAGCCTTGAAATCGAAGAAATTGACTCCAAAATTCATTGGACCATATCAGATTTTTGCACGAATTGAACCTGTTACTTATCGGATTGCATTGCCTCCAATACTGTCCAATATTCATGACGTGTTTCATATATCGCATTTAAGGAAATAGCTTGCAATTCCGTCTCATGTGATCGAACCAGACACAATTCAACTGAAGGATAACTTGTCATTTGAAGTATTACCTATAAGAATTGATGACAAGAAGATTAAGCAGTTAAGGAACAAAGATGTTTCGTTGGTCAAGGTAATTTGGAACCCAACTACTGGAGATGCGACTTGGGAATTGGAGAGCAAGATGAGGGAACAACACCCTGAGTTGTTTATTGACGCGTAGTTTCGATGACGAAACTAATTTTAGGGGGGGTTGTAATGTAAGACTCATAGTTTTAAATTCTAATTTTTGTATTTCGGTGTGCTTTTATGTTGACCTCTTAGGCTTTTTATCCAAGTTATTATCATTTTGTGAGTTTAATGTCAGAAATATATTTTTGGATCCCCAATTAAATTTATTCGTCGAGGAACAATTCTATTTATTTACGGAGAATCTTTTGTCAAAAAGAAATTTTTTTGAGATGCAACGTTTTCTAGAAAAATTCATCTGCCAGTTGAATCAGGACGAGAGAAGATATTTTTCTGAAAAAGTGGTTTCAGAAGTTATGGGTGAAATGGTAATTATGATAAATATCTAGATATTTTTAGTTATTTGTTAAGTTATAATTCATATATATATATATATATATATATA
>NC_021161.2:20792586-20820965 GCF_000331145.2 Cicer arietinum | reverse complement strand
ATATATATATATATATATATATATATATATGTTTGGAGGGAAAAAGAAAGGAAAAAGAAAAAGGAAAGGAAGGAAAAAGAAAGAAAGGAAAAAGGAAAGAAAACATAAAGCATTTCCTTTCCCTATTGCTCGCATTTCTCCATCCTCCTTCTTTGGTTTATTTTGTTTCTTTTGCTTCAAGAAAGGAGACCTAAGGCTTGGTGAGTGTGAAAGAGAAGATTTCTTAGCTTCATTCTTCTTCTCAGATTCGGAAATGGTGTTGGTGATTGCAAAACCGTCAAATACAAATCTCCACGTTTCTTCTAGATCTAAGCTTTGTTTTGCGAAGAGATATAACTTATTTCAATGGCGTTGTATCGGATGTCGCCATTGGAATTAAATGAGCTCAAGGGCCAAGTTGAAGATTTGTTGGAGAAAGGATTTATCAGACCAAGTGTGTCACCATGGGGAGCTCAAGTATTGCTAGTTAAGAAAAAGGACGGAATCTCGCGCTTATGTGTGGATTATAGGCAACTTAATAGGACAACTATTAAGAAACTTTATCATTTACCACATATTAATGACTTGATGGATCAGTTGAGAGGAGCTGCAGTGTTTTCGAAGATTGACTTGTAGTCAAGTAACCATCAGAATCAAGTAAGAGAAGGAGATATTCAGAAACACTACGCGAAAAATAGGATTTTACAACGCTTTTTTTAAGCCATTTACAGCGCTTTTTCAGAAAAATAAACATTGTAGAATCTAGCGCTATAAAATAGGTAGATATATTGCGCGCTTGTTATGCACATTTTACAACGCTTTTTGAAAAAGCGTTGTAAAAGGTGCATTCAATATATGCATCATTATGCACCTTTTTACAGCGCTTATTGAAAAGAGCGCTGTAAAAGGTGCACTCAATATATGCATTATTATGCACCTTTTACAGCGCTTATTGAAAAGAGTTTTGTAAAACGTGCACTCAATAGATGCATTATTATGCACCTTTTACATCGCTTATTTGAAAGAGCGTTGTAAAAGGTGTATTCAATATATGCATTATTATGCACCTTTTACAGCGCTTTTTTCAAAAAGCGCTGTAAAAGGTGCATTCTTATTTTAGTTTTATTTAAAAATGTTGTAAATGAAATTTTTTAAAAGCGCTTTTTGGTTTTTTATGGCATTTTTTTAGAAAGCGCTGTCTTTTAATTTTTTTTTTCCACAATCATTTTCATCCAGAATCAGTTCACAATCAGGTCACACAATCATTTCACAATCAGTACACAACAACAGAACTATATAACTTAACTTTATAACATTACACAACAACAGAACTATATTCATATACATATTCAGATATTGACAACAACTGTAAGACCCATAATTTTAAAGTACCATTTATGTATTTTTGGTGTATTTTGGATTTTGGCTCGGAGGCTTTTAAGCCAAAGTTAATAATATTTTGGAGTTTTATTATCAAAAAGATATTTCGATGCCAATTAAAATTTCTCGTCGATAAATAAATTGAAATTAACTGCGGTGAATCCTTTACGGATAATTTTATGCGTTTCGGGCGAAACAGTAATTTAACAAATATCTAGATATTTTGAGATATTTGTTAAGTTATATTTATTATCTATATATGTTTGGCTGGAGGGAAAAAGAAAGGAAAACTAGAAGGAAAGAAAAGGAAAAGAAAATAGTATAAAAGGGAAAGAAGGAAAAAGGAAGAAAGGAAAAACAAAGGAAAGAAAAAGAAAGGAAAGAAAATCGACATTTCCATCGTCTTCTTCCTCTCCCGCGGCCAATCTCCCTCCTTTCTCCCATTTTCATTTTCGTCGCTTTCCTTTCTTCAAACCAGTAACCCAAGGTTGAGTGAGAGTTAGAACAAGGATTTCGCAACTCCACTCTTCCTCTTTGATTCGAAAACGAAGAAAAACGGTATTTGAGATCCAAACACAAACCCCTCCGTTTCTTCTAGATCTAAGCTTCATTTCGCGAAGAGTTAGAAGGGAAAGTTGCTCACTACCACGCTACGGTGCTAGGGGACCAATTTGGAGGCGACGTTACGAGCGAAGATTTTACCGGCTTTACTCGCGGTACCGGAAAACCACGTTAAAGCTAACGCTAAGGTAAGGGCTCCTTCCAAACTTCTAGTTTGCATTAGGGACTTATCTGTGGTTGTGTGGGAAGGAAATTGTTAGGATTTAATGTATCGATTTGGGGAAAAACGAAACTAATGCGTTACGGGTAAAACCTTAGAGTTAGGTTTTGTTTATATTGATGAATGTTTCGTGGTAAATGAATTTGAGGTCATTGTGTATGACTATGAGTACATGAAGTCTGATGCATTTGGGTGTCACGTTGTGTTGAATTGTGTTCGTTGTATTTGGCGTGTCCATACTTGATGTTTGCTAATTGGCGTGTTGGTTGTGAAATATGGATTGAATGTGAGAGTATGCTGAGTTTGTTTCTGTGGAATTTGAAAACCATTAGAGTTAAACGAGTATTAAAAATGGGGAATCTTTTAATACATCGGTTTACTTAATGTGCGTTTGAGGAAAATGTGTAAGTTAACTGGGCGTTGAGAATGGGGAATCTCTTAATGTCTCGGTTACTTAATATTTTGTTTTAAAGAAAAATCGTTTAAGTTAACTGGGCGTTAAGAAGGGGGAATCTCTTAATGTCTCGGTTACTTAACATTTTGTTTTGAAAACCGTTTAGGAATCTCTTAATATGTCTGTTTGCTTAACGTTTTGTTTTGAAAATCATTAAGTTAAATCGGTATTAAGAATGGGGAATCTCTTAATGACTTATTTATTTAATGTTGTTTGGAAAATCGTTTAAGTTAAATGGATATTAAAAATGGGGAATCTTTTAATATCTGCATTTGCTTAACGTTTGTTGTGAGTGGAGTCGGTATATGTTCATGCATTTTCATCCCTTTTTGTAAATCGTGCAGACCCGTGATAGGTGGCACCTTGATAAATAGTACTTTGGCCTGTGATAGGCGGTACATTTATGATTTACGTTTTTGAAAACCGTGCAGACCCGTGATAGGTGGCACCTCGATAAACGATACGGGCCCGTGATAGGCAGTACGTTTATGGTTTTCGTTTTTGGGTAAATTGTGCAGACTCGTGATAGGTGGCACCTTGGTAAACGATACGGGCCCGTGATAGGCAGTACGTTTATGGTTTTCGCTTTTTTGTAAATTGTGCAGACCCGTGATAGGTGGCACCTCGAAAAACAGTACGGGCCCGTGATAGGCAGTACGTTTATGGTTTTCGCTTTTTTGTAAATTGTGCAGACCCGTGATAGGTGGCACCTCGAAAAACAGTACGGGCCCGTGATAGGCAGTACGTTTATGGTTTTCGCTTTTTTGTAAATTGTGCAGACCCGTGATAGGTGGCACCTCGAAAAACAGTACGGGCCCGTGATAGGCAGTACGTTTATGGTTTTCGCTTTTTTGTAAATTGTGCAGACCCGTGATAGGTGGCACCTCGAAAAACAGTACGGGCCCGTGATAGGCAGTACGTTTATGGTTTTCGCTTTTTTGTAAATTGTGCAGACCCGTGATAGGTGGCACCTCGAAAAACAGTACGGGCCCGTGATAGGCAGTACGTTTATGGTTTTCGCTTTTTTGTAAATTGTGCAGACCCGTGATAGGTGGCACCTCGAAAAACAGTACGGGCCCGTGATAGGCAGTACGTTTATGGTTTTCGCTTTTTTGTAAATTGTGCAGACCCGTGATAGGTGGCACCTCGAAAAACAGTACGGGCCCGTGATAGGCAGTACGTTTATGGTTTTCGCTTTTTTGTAAATTGTGCAGACCCGTGAAATCCTCAGTTTTAGTTGTATGATTGATTGTTCATGAATCTATCCATGTCTTGATTTGTTATGTTATAATTAGGGGATTGAGAACTTCATTTTACTTTCATTTTTAATTGGCAAAGTATTGTATGAACTTTTCGCATATTGAAAATCCTGTTAAGGTGCATGCTTAGTTGAAAAGTTATTTTGAGCATTTAAAAACTTAATTGCTATGTGTTAACTGTTATTTTGTTTTTGGTTGGTGACCCTTTACAATTATTGTGGAAATCTGGGCTTTGCCCTCAGATGAGAGTCAGGACGGTCCTACCGGTTCGTACCCTACGGACGGGAATGGAGATGGGAACGCTTGACTGCAGTTACGTTAGGAGGATCTCACGGGGCGCGTGGAGATACTCAGGGTGTATAGCTTTTTGGTAGGATGATCAGATTAGGATGATGTATAGGGACTAGGTGTCTTTCTTTTTGGATTGGAGTTTTTTTTAGTTTGGAAAACTGTACTTATACTAATATTGTCAGTTTGACATTTTCTCTGAATGGGTTCCATGTACCATTTGATTTTGTGTAAATGTTTTGGATTTATAATTGGAGAAACTTTTCCGCTGCTTGTAAATTATAATGACTCAATTATTTATCCAAAGGCATTTTCTTGTTTATTTCTCTGTTTCAGTTTAATTTCTTTTGAAAAAAAAATACACTCTCGCTTTGAAAATCGGGGCGTTACAACAACACATATTCATATAACTACATATTCACAACTTTTCAAATGTGCCCTATTCATATACATATAACTAATAGAACTACACAAAACAGAACTACCATATATTCAGATCCCTTGCAGCATGCTATTTCCCAGCAAATCAAATAATTTTCATTTCAATCACATACTAACAACAATCTTCCTTTAATTCAATTAGATCTTTCTCAGAGTATGTTGGACTGGAATTGTCAAAGTACTGTGCAATATAAAAATTTAACATAAATAAGTTAGAATCAAATATATACATAGTTTATATATGAAAATCAAATAATGAAAATACCGTACCATTTCTGGGATAATAGTTTGATTCCTATCAACAATCTCTTTCATGAATCACAATATATAGTACCCACAATCGATGTTGTTAGTTTGACGAGGGCACTATAAAATAAAACATATAAGTCAATAAAATATTTGTGCATTGATTGTAAATGAAATTTTAAAGGCATATATTTCAAACCTTTATTGAAATCCATGTGATGATATTTGACTTTTGCTTCGACACTATAGCACCTCTTTGAGCTCGAAAAACTTGTAAAGCACCATCGAATAAATAAATGTGATTATTATAGCATTAACAAACACATTATTTATATATATATGTAAGAAATAAATGAATATTACTTACGTGTCGAACAGAGTCTTTATATCAGATTGATTGTTGTAGTTGTCGTGCAAGGGATCTAAATAGTATATAACTTCAGAGGTCGCATTGATTGCAAATAACACCCAATGTGCCCTACAACAACAAAAATTTGGTTGGCAATTTTGTTTACACAACTAATAAATTAAGATCTCATAAATTAAAAAAAGATATAAATAAATAATATATAATTACATACCCTGAATTATATGGTGCAAAGAACAACTTATCCTTCTCTATATTTCTTTTATGCGAGAAGCAATTGTATGCCAATCTATCGAAGTGCGAGTTTTGGCTAGAAGAAATGAACTTCTTAGGATATGTGATAACCAAGGAAGGAGTCGATGAGGATCCAGCGAAGATTACGACAATCCTCGCTTGGAAACAGCCTCAGACTATCACTGACATACGAAGTTTCGTCGAACTGGCAGGATACTACATGAGGTTTATTGAAGGTTTTGCTAAGATTGTAGCTCCATTGACAAAACTCACTAGAAAGGATCAACCGTTCACGAGGACAGTGAAGTGTGAGGAAAATTTCCAGTTACTAAAGAAAAAGTTGACAACCTCACCAGTATTGGTCTTACAACAACCAAAAGAACCATATGAAGTTTACTGTGATGCATCTCACCAAGGTTTGGTGTGTGTTCTGATGCAACACAAGAAATTTGTAGCTTACGCCTCAAGACAATTAAAGAATCAAGAAAGAAACTATCCTACTCACAATTTAGAACTTGCGCTAGTAGTTTTTGCATTAAAGATCTGGATGCACTACTTATATGGATGCACGTTCCCAGTGTTCAGTGACCATAAGAGTTTGAAATATTTGTTTGATCAGAAGGAATTGAACATGCGTCAAAGAATATGGATGGAGATTCTCAAGGATTTTTATTTCACATTGCAGTACATCCCTGGAAGGCAAATGTGGTGGTTGATGCGTTGAGTAGAAGAAGTGTGTCAGTGTCTTCAGCAGTGATGGCTAGACAACATGAGTTGTCGGAAGCATTTAGAGACCTACACTTAGACGTAGAGTTTGCACCAGAGATTTTGAAATTCAGAATGATTAAGATTTTGAGTGGTCTACTTGAAGACATTGTGAATTTTCAAGATGACGCATTAATCCAAGAGAAGAGGAACTTAATATTGCAAAGGAAGACAACTGAGTTTAAATTGGACCAGATAATATTTTGAGATGTAACAGGAGGATTTGTGTACCAGCAGTTGCAGATCTGAGGAAGATAATTTTAGAAGAGGCACATAAGAGTAAATTGAGTATCCATCCTGGAGCAACAAAGATATATCAGGACTTGAGGCAGAATTATAGGTGGCCAGGAATGAAAAGGCATGTAGCTGAGTATGTATCAACTTGTTTAACTTGTCAAAAAGAGAAAGTGGAACATCATCGACCTGTTGGATTGTTACAACCTTTAGATATACCTGAATGAAAGTGGGAAAACATTTCCATGGACTTTATAACTGAGTTGCCAAAAACAAGGAGAAAGTATGATTCTATTTGGGTGATAGTGGATCGAATAATTAAATCCACACACATTTTACCAGTGAAGACCATCTATAAAGTAGATAAGCTAATATAGATCTACATTGCTGAAATTGTGAGATTACATGGAGTACCATCGAGTATCGTATCAGACCATGACCCAAAATTCACGTCGCACTTTTGGGGAGCGTTGCATGAAGCGTTGGGAACGAAACTGAGATTGAGTTCAGCATACCATCTGCAAACAGACGGGCAAACTGAGAGAACGAATCAATCCTTGGAGGATTTATTGAGAGCATGTGTATTAGATAGATGATAGAAGAAGCTGGGATGATGTACTGCCATTGATTGAGTTTACCTACAACAATAGTTTACATGAAAGTATTGGAATGGCACCATATGAGGCTCTGTATGGACGCAACTGTCAGACACCTTTGTGTTGGTATAAGGACGGTGAAAGTATGATTGTAGGACCTGAGATGATGCAACAGACTACAGATAAGGTCAAGAAGGTAAAAGAGAAAATGAAGGTCTCACAAGATCGTCAGAGGAGTTATGTGGACAAGCATCACATACCTTTAGAATTCGAACAAGGTGACCATGTGTTTCTGAGAATCACACCTACGACAGGTGTTGTGTAACACCCCATTTTTCAAAGCGAGGGTATATTTTTTTTTTCAAAAGTAATTAAACTAAAACAGAGGAATAAATAAAGAAATGCCTTTGGATAAATAATTGAGTCATTATAATTTACAGGCAGCGGAAAAGTTACTCCAATTATAAATCCAAACCATTTACCCAACAACAAATGGTACATGTAACCCATCGAAAATAACATGTCAAGCTGACAATATTAGTATAGGTACAGTCTTCCATTTTAAAATAAATGCAATACAAAAGAAAGACATCTGTTCCCTCTGTGACAACCTAGTCTGATCATTTTACAAAACAACTAAACACCCTAACTGATCTCCACGCGCCCCGTGAGATCCCCCTATCGTAGCTGCAGTCAAGCGTTCCCATCTCCATTTCCGTCCGTAGGGTACGAACCGGTAAGATCGTCCTGACTCTCATCTGAGGGCAAAGCCCAGATTTCCACAATAATTGTAAAGGTCACCAACCGAAAATAACAGTTAACACATAACATTTAAGTTTTAAATGCTAAAATAACTTTTCAACTAAGCATGCACCTTAGCAGGATTTTCAATATGCGAAAAGTTCATACAACTAAAACTGAGGATTTTCACTGAGCCAATCGATTAGGCAATGATTGGGGTGAAGGATTTTGATGAAACAGAATCCTGGGCTGAAATCAATCGATTGGGAAATCGATTGAGTGAGTACTGAGCCCCTGACTTAATACCAATCGATTTCCAAATCGATTTCCTGAAGGTTTTTAGTGAAATTTTGAACTCTGGCTTGATTCAATCGATTGGGCAATCGATTGACAGGATAGCTGAGCCCCTGACTTAATGGCCAATCGATTTCCAAATCGATTTGGTCGAATATGGATGAGTCCCTGACTTAGGCCCAATCGATTGGGCAATCGATTTCGTAAATGATTTTCGAAAACTGATTACAAAATCGATTGGCTAATCGATTTTGTCCATTTGGCCAAGTCCCTGTTTACTATCCAATCGATTGGGAAATCGATTTACCTGTGTATTCTTTCAAAAATTCATAAACTAACTCAATCACATTCATGCATAATCCCAATTCTTAACACTTAACACTGATAACACAATTACTACGACATCATGGATTTCGAAATGGTATTGCAATCAAACATGTTATCACCAAATTCCAAAACATAACACTTAGCATTTATAACACATTACTACACAAACAAAATGAACCAACAGTTCACAAATCAACAGGGTGTAGTCTCTCGCGGACAAACACAATTCCCTCAGGAACGTAAGTCGTAAACGTACTACCTATCACGGGTCCGTACCGTTTACCGAGGTGCCACCTATCCCGGGTCAGCACAACTTACCAAAACATACACGAGTAAACGAGACATTAAGAGATTCCCCATTCTTAATTCTCATCTAACTTAAACCAGGGCGTAGTCTCTCACGGACAAACCCCTGCGCAGTCTCTCACGGACAAACGCAATTCCCGCAGGAACGTAAGTCGTAAACGTACTACCTATCACGGGTCCGTACTGTTTACCGAGGTGCCACCTATCCCGGGTCAGCACAACTTACCAAACACAATTCCCTCAGGAACGTAAGTCGTAAACGTACTACCTATCACGGGTCCGTACTGTTTACCGAGGTGCCACCCATCCCGGGTCAGCACGACTTACCAAACGTAAATCGTAAACGTACTGCCTATCACGGGCCCGTACTGTTTACCAAGGTGCCACCTATCCCGGGTCAGCACGATTTACCGAAACACACATAAAAAAGCGAGACATTAAGAGATTCCCCATTCTTAATTCTCATTTAACTTAACGATTTTCAAGACAAAACATTCAGTAAATAAGTCATTAAGAGATTCCCCATTCTTAATACTCATTTACTGAAACGATTTTCAAAAACGAACATTAAGTAACCGAGACATTAAGAGATTCCCCATTCTCAACGCCCAGTTAACTTAAACAATTTTCCAAACAAAATAATAAGTAACCGAGACATTAAGAGATTCCCCATTCTTAACGCCCAGTTAACTTAAACAATTTTCCAAACAAAATAATAAGTAACCGAGACATTAAGAGATTCCCCATTCTTAACGCCCAGTTAACTTAAACGGTTTTCAAAACAAAATGTTAAGTAACCGAGACATTAAGAGATTCCCCCTCCTTAACGTCCAGTTAACTTAAACGGTTTTCAAAACAAAATATTAAGTAACCGAGACATTAAGAGATTCCCCATTCTTAACGCCCAGTTAACTTAAACGATTTTTCTTTAAAACAAAATATTAAGTAACCGAGACATTAAGAGATTCCCCCTCCTTAACGCCCAGTTAACTTAAACGGTTTTCAAAACAAAATATTAAGTAACCGAGACATTAAGAGATTCCCCATTCTTAACGCCCAGTTAACTTAAACGATTTTTCTTTAAAACAAAATATTAAGTAACCGAGACATTAAGAGATTCCCCATTCTTAACGCCCAGTTAACTTAAACGATTTTTCTTTAAAACAAAATATTAAGTAACCGAGACATTAAGAGATTCCCCATTCTTAACGCCCAGTTAACTTAAACGATTTTTCTTTAAAACAAAATATTAAGTAACCGAGACATTAAGAGATTCCCCATTCTTAACGCCCAGTTAACTTAAACGATTTTTCACAAACAAACGCACATTAAGTAAACGAGACATTAAGAGATTCCCCATTCTTAACGCCCAGTTAACTTAAACGATTTTTCACAAACAAACGCACATTAAGTAAACGAGACATTAAGAGATTCCCCATTCTTAATACTCATTTAACTTAATGGTTTTCAAATTTCACACAACACAAACTCAACAAATTCTCACATCAAAACATATCAATTCATTTATTCACAAATCCAACCATACACATATCAAATTTCATCAATATCAATTAAGAGCATGTCAAAAACAACGAACACAAATCGACACAATCCACTACTCAAAACACACAAGTTTCATTTACCCAAAATCTTACACAATGACTTCAAATTCATTTACCACGAACCATTCATCAATATAAACAAAACCTAACTCTAAGGTTTTACCCATAACGCATTAGTTTCGTTTTTCCCCAAATCGATACATTAAACCCTAACAAATTCCTTCCCACACAACCACAGATAAGTCCCTAATGCAAACTAGAAGTTTGGAAGGAGCCCTTACCTCAACGTTAGCTTTAACGCGCGTTTCCGGTACCGCGAGTAATTCCGGTAAAATCTCCGCTCGCAACGCCGCTTCCAAATTAGTTCACTAGCACCGTAGCGTGGTGGTGAGCAACTTTCCCTTCTGTCTCTTCGAGAAATGAGGTTCGGATCTAGAAGAAACGGAGGGGTTTGTGTTTGGATCTCAAAACTGTTTTTCTTCGTTTTCGAATCAAAGAGGAAAAGTGGAGTTGCGAAAACCTTGATCTAACTCTCACCCAACCTTGGGTTACTAGTTTTGAAGAAAAGAAAGCGTCGAAAACGAAAAATGGAGGAGGATGGATTTTGGTGTTCTCGTGTGAAGTTCAGAGGAAGGAGATGGAAATTTGGAAATTTCCTTCCTTTCTTTTTCTTTCCTTTGTTTTTCCTTTCTTCCTTTTTCCTTCCTTCCTTTATATACTATTTTCTTTTCCTTTTCCTTCCTTCTAGTTTTCCTTTCTTTTTCCCTCCAAACAAACATATATAAATATAATAAATATAACTTAACAAATATCTCAAAATCTAGATATTTATTAAATTACCGTTTCACCCGAAACGCCTTAAATTCTCCGTAAAGGATTTCCGCAGTTAAATTCAATTTATTTATCGACGAGAAATTTTAATCGGCATTAAAATATCTTTTTGATTATAAAACTCCAAAATATTATTAACTTTGGCTTAAAAGCCTCCGAGCCAAAATCCAAAATACGCCAAAAATACATAAATGGTACTTTAAAATTATGGGTCTTACATGTTGGCAGAGTCATAAAATCAAAGAAATTAACCAAAATTTATTAGACCATACCAAATTTATTTGCCTCTGTTGTTGTCCAATATTCACGACGTGTTTCACGTGTCACAAATAAGGAAGTACATTGTGGATCCGTTGCATGTGATCGAACCAGATACAATTCAACTAAAGGAATTTTTTTTCATTTGAAGCACTACCTATAAGAATTGATGACAGAAAGATTAAGCGATTAAGGAATAAGGAAGTTTCATTGGTTAAAATGATTTGGAATCCAACTACTGGAGATGCGACTTGGGAACAAGAGAGAAAGATGAGGGAACAACACGCTGATTTGTTTATCGACGCGTAGTTTCGAGGATGAAACTAATTTTAGAGGTGTAGTAATGTAAGACCCTTAATTTTAAACACTAATTTATGCAATATTAGGGTATTTTGTGTTAAATTGCTTAGGCATTTAGCTCAATTTTAATTCATTTTATGAATTAAGTAGCAAAAATATATTTTGTTAGAGTTTATAATATGTTTAATATATGTATATATATATTTTGAGACCTGATTAAAATTAATTGTCGATGAATAATTTAATTATGTTACGCAAAATTTAATATCGGGCATATTTTTTTTCAAAATGTCACTTGTTGCTGAAAAATGCATCTGTCAAATTTAGCTGCGACAAGAGTAGATATTTTGATTAAATTATATTGAGATGTGAGTAAGGTGATGTGTGTAAGAGTTTTTAGATATTTGTTGGATTGGTTTTAATTATATATATATTTGCTATCTGAAAAAGCAAAAAGAAAAAGGAAAAGTTTTTGGCACTTGTCTACCATCTGCACCAAAAGTCAAAAGTGGCACCGAAAGCAAAAGGAATCTCATCATTTCTTCGACTACACAAAGCAGCACAAATAAGACTCTTTTCCTATATAAGGAAGGTTTGTCTTCGGTTCAAAGCAGAGTTGGATACAACAAGAAAGCATTTGTTAGAAATCTTGAGTCTATCTTGAGTGTCTCCAATATTTTCAAAATCTTGTAATTTTCTTTTCAGTTTTCAAAACCATAAGTCATTGTTAGTATTTGTTATAATGTATTAATTATATTCCACTTTCCTCAAATCCATGTTTACATTGTGCAAAATAAGTATGCTCTGCACTTGCAGTTGTTGGTGATCTTTTGCATCAAAAAAACTGTTTATTATGAATATTTGTTTTTTCCAACTAGTCTTCCAAATTGTGTTTTTGTTAACAACAAACTTAAACTGGTGTCTTTACGATTTACCAGCATTCAAATTTTATAACCTATGGGTCTGGTTTTATTTTGTTGACTGCATTTCTTCAAAAGTCTGTCTATTACTATTGATACATACCATTTAATCCAGGACGTTTGTGGTATCAGACTTGGTGAGGGGATAAGTTATATAAAATTCGTTATAAATATTTAAAAATTTGTAAGTTTAATTTGAAGAATAGTGTTACTACAAATCTATTCTTGAATTGACGGATTCTGTAACAATACAGGACAACCCAAAAGAAGGCCTAATGGCCTACTCGACCGCAAAAATACACAAAATAATCCCACCTTCAGAATGGGGATCAAACCTTCATACCCGAAAATAATTCCCACTAGACTTCAAAACCACAATAAATCACTGTAGGACATTCAATTACTGGGACTACCAACAAGCCTGGTATAATGCTTTCCTCATCCAAAACAAAAAATTTAGTCATACTTGGCTATTTTTCTTTAACCTCACTATGAACTCTTCAAAAATCCCTCAATGGTTTGCCCATTGGTGGAAACTTTATGATTTGACCCCAGATATTCTTCATCTGAAAGTCCATGAAGGCTTCCAACTACACAAAACCAACTACAAACCTACAGACAGAGAACGCATTTTCCACCTTTTGATGCTTTTCTCTACCAAATTCTTCTTATCATGGGTTACAACCTAGTATTTTGAAATAAATCAACAACAGGCGCAAACAATCCTCGTTAGAAGATTCAAAACTAGATGGTGGACAAAATTTTCCATCCCTCCAAGTATCAAAAAGCAAGTCGTGTCTACATGGCTCCAAAAGCAAGGTTTGCAAAAACCTCAAACAATGCAAACCCAATTCTTGGCTCAAAAATCATTTGCACAAACACAATTGGCAGCAGCTAAAACTGAAGAAGAATACTTTGAGATTATGGCCCAACTTCTGAAAAGCAAGACTACCTCCTCAAATGTTTCCCCAGCAACTGCTTCAGAAACTTCCATGAACTTGGGAGATGATAATGAAGACGATTGTTTTGGTATCTTCACCCCTACAAAATAAAACCATTGGCCCGATTAATCTTAGGCCCAAACATAAAAAAAGTCTACGATATCATGTAATAGGCCAAGCCCAAAAATCGATTTCGGACTTAACCAAAAATAGTCTAGTATATCATGTAATGGGCCTAGCCCATATTTGATTTCAGACTTAAAAGAAAAAACGAATATTTGCTTTCTAAAAAAGAAAAAAGCAACAGGAAAAGTTTTTGGCACTTGTCTGCCATCTGCACCAAAAGTCAAAAGTGGCACCGAAAGCAGAAGGAATCTCATCATTTCCTCCACCTCATAATGCAGCACAAGTGGAATCCTTTCCCTATATAAGGAAGGCTCCTCTTCACTTCAAGGCAGAGTGGAATACAACAATAGAACATCTGTTAGACCAATATTTTCAAAATCTTGTAATTTTCTTTTCAGTTTTCAAAACCATAAGTCATTGTAAGTATTTGTTATAATGTATTAATTATATTCCGCTTTCCTCAAATCCTTGTTTACATTATGCAAAATAAGTATGCTCTACACTTGCAGCTGTTGCTGATCTTGTGCATCAGAAAAACTGTTTAATATGAATATTTGTTTTTCCAACTAGTCTTCCAAATTTTATTTTTGTTAACAACCGACTTAGACTGGTTTCTTGACGATTTACCAGCATTTAACTTTTATAACCTATGGGTCTTGTTTTTATTTTGTTGAGTTAGCATTTGCGTTACATAGATTTAAATTGTTGGCTGCATTTCTTCAAAAGTATGTCTATTACTACTGATACATACCCTTTAATCTAGGACGTTTGTGGTAACAGACTTGGTGAGGGGATAAGTTATATAAAATTCGTTATAAATATTTCACTACAAGAAAAGAGTCATATACCTACGGAAAATTACCGACGGATGTCAGTTAGTGGATAAATTATATAATATCTATAGAAAAACCGTGGGTAAATTTGTTATTAAGTAATTTAATTTTTTTTAATTGGTTTCCACGGTTTGTCCGTAGGTACAATAAAAAACTCCGTGGGTAACATTAAAAAAAAAGAAACTCAACTTGAAGTTGCCAAAATTTAATCGTATTTTTTGTTACCACTGATTATCCGTAGGTAATATCCGTGGGTAAATTGAAAATATAATTTTGTATATTACTTTGTTTTTTTTTTAAAAAAAAGTTAAGGCCGTTCACAAACAAAACCCTTCAACGATTTTGAGTTCAGTAAGCAATTACCCTTCAACGAGTTCAGTAAGCAAACAAAACCATTCTCAAACCCTTCGCAAACCCTTCGCAATCAAACCCTTCAACACCGTTCAACGCCGTTCGCCCTTCAACGTTCGTGTTCTCAACGTTCGCCCTCTCTGCTGTTCGCCCTCTCTACCGTTCGCCCTCTATGCCGTTCGCCCTCTCAGCCTCTCTGCCGTTCGCCCTTCAACGTTCGTGTTCCTGTTCGCCCTTCAACGCCGTTCGTGTTTGCCGTTCGTGTTCGCCCTCTCTACCATCTTTGTCGTTCATGTTCGCCCTCTCTGCCACTTCAAATCAACGCCGTTCGCCCTCTCTACCGGTACAATTTTTATTTTGCTTTGATTCTGATTTTGTTTTGCTTGGAATCTGATTTTGTTTTGCTTGGAATCTGATTTTGTTTTGCTTGGAATCTGATTTTGTTTTTTGCTTGGAATCTGATTTTGTTTTGCTTGGATATTGTTTGCTTGGATATTTTTGCTCCCAAATCAGCCGGTTCTGACAGGCTCCCAAATCAGCTGGTTTTGTTTTCAAAACATAGGCATAAAGTGGTCATGTAAGGGTGTATTATATCTGTTTCAAAATAAACAACCAGATTTGGAGCCTTTAATGTACACATATTGGATTAACACTAGATTGGATTAAAATCTGTTTCAAAATAAACAACCAGATCTGTAAGGGTGCTGATTAAGCACGTGGACTCAACAAAAGCAAAGCAATTAAGTTTCTATAAACAGGATAAACAACTTGGCTAACACCAATGTTTAGTGCAGGTCTAGAGACTATGTGAAATCCTGCAAAACAGAACTGAAGAACAAGTAATGCTACAAGAAGCTTCACTTTTTCTCTCATAATACTTCCCATTTTTTTAGCAACTTTGGAATGTTTATGAGGTGCAATAACAATGAAAGGTGCTTATATAGATAGAGAGAGAATAATCTTGAAGGAATATTAACATTATAAGGTTTTTGTTAATTTTAATAAATTTTAGTAGTTACATTATTTGGTCCCTTTGGAATAGTAGTTAGTAGTTGCAGATAAATGTAAAGGTTTAACAAATACTCTTTTTTATATTTGGCACATGTGATAGATGTGAAGTGTTCAATAATATGATTGGGGATGTTTATATGCTCATTAGTTTTTCCTTTTCCTTGAAGTTATACTCTTATAGAAAGTGCTAGTTTTGTTGGGTTGATTATAACTTAACTTAGATTTATGTTTGGATCCTGAATGTATATGCCTAAATTAAGAATATTTGAATTAAAAGGTATATGCTGCTAATGAGAAAATCAAATAAATTATTTCTTACAAATTCATGATTTGCAACACTGTACCATATAGAACTCAATCTAGTGAATTGAAACTTGAAAGCTCATAGTAATCATAGACTTCTTGATGTAATCCAAATATAATACGCATCTTTTTACCAATGCGACACATTCAATGTCAGTTTAATGTTAGAATCGCTTCGTGGGAAGAGGATGATGTTTGTCGGCGACTCCATTAACCGGGGTCAGTATGTCTCTTTGATATGCCTTCTCCATCAACTCATTCCCCAACATGCCAAATCCATGGAAACCTTTCATTCACTCACTGTCTTCACAACCAAGGTTTAGTTATTCTTAGCTTAATGCAATTCACAATAATTTCAGCTGCAATATTATTATGTCATATATTGTTCATATTCTTGCTTTTAATTAGGAATACAATGCAACAATTGAGTTCTATTGGGCACCTTTTCTTCTTGAATCAAACTACGATAACGCTGTCATTCATCGGGTAACTGATAGGATTGTCAGAAAGGGTTCGATCAATAAGCACGACCGCTATTGGAAAGGCACAGACATTGTGGTATTCAACACCTATATTTGGTGGATAACTGGCTCCAAGATGAAGATATTGTATGTTCTTCCAATCTATTTAAACAATTGTTTGCTCATTTGTTATGCAAATGGCCACTTTGTATAATAATAACACCTAATGTAATGTCTACTGAAATTTTTAGGCTTGGCTCATTTAAAGATGAAGCAAAAGAGATTGTTGAGATGTCAACAGTGGAAGCCTATCACATGGCTATGAAAAGTGTGGTTAGATGGGTGAGAATGAACATGAAACCTAACAAGACTAGAGTCTTCTTCACTAGCATGTCACCTTTTCATGGAAGGCAAGTTTAGTATAATCCATCACAATTTTTTTTGGTTTTTTATAAGCTACAATTTAGTATGATAACTATGTTTCAATCAGGGCTGGGGGTTGGATAGTTCAACAGGTTTGAACTAAGGGTTAAAGGAGTTAAAGGATCTTGATTCAAATTGAATGACAAAAAACATATGTAACCAATAAAAGCAATATTCCAATACTATACTTGAGCTTCATTATTTTATTCTAACAAAATAATAGTTTAGTATATGGGAATACATCATGCATATAGTTAAAGTACTACATTATTTTGGCAGGAGCATAGAGTGGGGAGGAGAACCAGGAGGGAACTGCTACAATGAAACAACACCAATTGAGGATTTCTCATATTGGGACTCTAATTCACTCAAAAGTATAATGCAAGTGATTGGAGAAGAGTTCAAAAAATCTAAAGTGCCCATAACATTTCTCAACATTACTCAACTTTCGAGCCTCCGCAAAGATGCACATACTTCAATCTACAAGAAGCATTGGAATCCGCTGACTCGAGAGCAATTAGCTAACCCTACTAGCTATGCCGATTGTATACATTGGTTTTAGTTTCAGTTTCGTATAGTAGTTATGACTACCTATTTTGTTTAGACTTGTAGGCATTATTTCGTACACTAGTGTCGTTATGTGTATTTTGAAACTTATGGTAGTAACAATGTGCTTATTTTGAAACTTATGGCACTAACAATTGTCCTTATTTTGAGACTTATGGAAGTCAGAATGTGTAATTTGAAAACACTATTTACATAATATTTCACTTTGTTTTGACAATGATGTTTAATATGCTTACAATTAATTTTAAATATATATTAAAAAATACAAGAAACTGTAAAAAAACAAAAATTAAATTAAAATCATTTTTTCATTACCCACGGACACTTCATGTATAAAAATATCAATATCAAATATAAAATAGTAGACTTTGTCACGGATGGTCTGTGGGTAATGTAACTTACGACCTTTCCGTCGCTAACTATCTACTATTTTTTCTACGGCATATCTATGAGTAACGTTACCCACGGAGACTCAGTGGGTCATATTACCCACGAACAATCCCTAAGTAAGTGTGTCCCACGGCTTGTCTGTCGGTAAATATTTTCCTACGAGCGATTTAGCTAGGAACTCGTGTCCGTGGGTAATCCGTGGGTAATATTACGTTACCTATGGACAGTCCGTGGGTAAAGATAAAATTTGCCGTAGGTAATAACAGTTTTTCTTGTAGTGTTTAAAAATTTGTGTGTTTAATTTGAAGAATGATAGTTTCTGGGTAGTAAGTCCCGTATTTGAGCCAAAGTACATGCGTTTTAGGGCAGTGGATCCTTTGAAAGTTTCTTCAAATTAAAAAGAAAAATTGTTAAATATGGATAACTTATTTTGTATAACTTCTTTTTCCATTCCTTCAACCCAAAACTTCTCAGGAAAAAAGGAACCTATCAATAGTGAAGAAATTACTATTGAACATTTTCAAAAATAATAAACATTTGGCAAATCTCAAAAAAAAAAAAAAAAAATTAGGTTTATGAATCTAGTATTTTCAAAAACCTTTTCAAAACTGATTACATAATCAAAACAGAAGAACGAAATGTTTTTCTTTCTAACCCCTTTGAAACAATAGATATTCTTTCTCCAAAAATACTCCAAAAACACCGTAACAGGAACTATAATTTCATACATATAGGTCTTGTCCAAGTCGGAATCAAACCTTTAACATGGGAAGGATTAAACACTTCAATCCTGTGTGTCTTACGAGATGCAAGGTTCTCGAACTTTCAAGATTCAATAATAAGTACTATTGAATCTAGTTTATGTCAATGACCAATTTGGTTTGAATGTTATCCAAATTTTACATTATCTTTATAGACTCATAATTACAAAATGATAACAAGATCTATTCCTATAGCAATTATTTACAAATTTCACTACAAAGCAATGTTTTCAGCCTTTATGGCAACAAAAAATATTGAAAACAAAAAAGGTGAAACCCTATTTTTACAAACTGATTTAACTAAGGCAAAAACTGTTATTCCAAAAACCATCTTTTGGAAAGATATAGATATTCCTGAAGAATGGATTCCAGAAGGAGCTGTTAGACCACAGTCTCTTGAACAGTCTAAAACAAACAACAATTTAAAGAAAGTCATACAATACAATGACGAGAGGGTAAAGCTAAGTTTTTCAAGAACCTACAGTGCCAGGTATTCTGATGATGGTTCCTCCAGACCCCTTCCAGTCATACAATTGCCTCAAAAGATAGAAAACTTTACATAACCACGTTTTTCATGTTCTAGCATACCAAGTTCTTCTTTTCAAAACGTTGACTACTCCACAAATATACCTCATCAAATCTACACAGCACCTCAAAATACTAATGAGGAACAACAAAACATTTCTCCACCAACTTCGCCATCTTTTTCTGCTATAACTGAAAATGTTGTTAATGAATTAAATGTCATACAAAAAGAATTTGAAGTTGATAAAACTATTCTCCATAATGATTTTTATGCTTCCAAAAATACATAAAAAAGAACATGGTTCTTCAAAAACTTCCTAAACAAAGACAAGACATTCAGAATAAATTTTATGAGTTCATTTTACAAAATAAAACACATATTTTATTTTTCGATTGGTTTAAAATTTATGCAACACAAAATCAAATTTCTTACCCTTTCAAACAAAATCAAAATCAAATTCAGAAAAGGATATTAGACATATCCTCCAACAAAATAATTTTACAAATACCCATCTTAGTACAATTGCGAAACAATTGACTAAAATAGAGGAGCACCAACAGATTACTGTTGTTTCCCCTATTGAAACAACAAAGTCAAAACTAAAAAATCCTATTTTTAAACCATTCCAAATCTCAAAAACAAGCCAAAAACTGTTCCGAGAAGGCAGATCAGAATTTACCCAAGCCCTACATGACCAACTCAGTAGGATAGAACATTCTTCTACCTCCACATCATTGGTAGCTAAAGATACCTTTGACAAAACAGTTACGACTTTAGACCAAGTTACTGAAACCGAACAAGAACCACAATACCTATGCAAACTCCAATGGCAGAAAGGTCAACCTTTAGCCATGGTTACAGCACCAGACCTAGGTATTGAGAATATTCCTAATGTCCTTTCTCAATCTAAATTCAATGCCAGTACTGTCTATGAATGGAACATAGATGGTATGTCCGAATACAACATCTTAAGTCTCCTCCAACAAATTACAATGGCATCAAATGCCCACAAAACCCAAGCCAATACAACTGACAAAGCCATAATAGGATTCTCAGGCCAACTCAAAGGATGGTGGGATTACCATCTCACACCCTATCAACACTTTGAAATTTTGAACGCCATCCAAACAACAGAGGAAGGAATTCCCATCCTCGACGAAATAGGAAACCCAATACCTGATGCAGTTGCAACACTAATACACACAATTAGCCTGCACTTCACAGGTGATCCATCACACTTAAAAGATAAGAATGCAGAACTCCTTTCAAACCTTAGATGTAAAAAACTTTCTAAATTCCAATATTACAAAAACACTTTCCTAACTAGAGTTATGCTGAGGGAAGACTCAAACTAACCTTTCTGGAAGGAGTAATTCCTTGCAGGACTCCCAACCCTTTTAGGAGAAAAGGTTAGAAACAAAATTTAAGAAGTCTATGGGATAAGCCAAATCCCATATAACCAATTAACTTATGGGGAATTCGTTAGCTTCACACAAAAGGAAGGATTGAAAATCTGTCAAGATTTAAAACTCCAAAAACATCTAAAATGGGAAATGAAAAGAACTAGACAAGAACTAGGATCTTTTTGTAAACAATTTGAAATACTGATGGCTAATATTTTCGAAAGATTGTGGAGGATCTTGTTCTAAACCTTATAGAAAACATCATAGAAAATCTTTCAATAAACTAGGCAGACTTGAATTCTATAAAAATTCTAAACCTCGAAATTCATACAATCAAAGAAAACCTAATTTTTTCAAGAAAAAACCCTTGTAAAAGAAGTTTGAACCTCAAACTTCAAAACAAATAACTTGTTATAAGTGTGGCCAAATTGGACACATCTCAAGTTATTGCAACAGGAATAAAAAAATTCATGAATTAAAAATTGATGAACAAATAATTCAAAAAATCGAAGCAATACTCTTAGAAACCTCGGAAGAAGAAACACTCACAGATTTTGAATTAGGTTCATCAGAAGATGATAAACCTTTGCAGTTTGATGAGTTGGGAACCTCTGACTCTCTCAGCGACTCAGAATCCAGTTTAAAATCAATTAATGTTTTAAAAAAAGATCAAGAACTAATTCTTGATAATATAAAGCAAGTTGAATATATAAAACTTCAAAAGGAAATAACAGGAAAGCTGTTAAATACTTTTGAATAAAAAAAAAGTCAGTCTTCCACATCCTCATCAAAATTACTTCCTAAAACCACTTATGATTTAACAAGCATCTTAGGAAAAAGAACAAAAGCACAAAAACCTGTCACAATCCAATCCCTACAAGAAGAAATTAAAATTGTGAGACATGAGTTAAAAACTCTTAAACAAAAACAAGAAATTGATTCAAATATTCTTCAAAATCTTCTTTCCCGAACACAAAACCAAACACCCTCTGATCCTGAACAAGAAGAAGAAGAAGGAGAAAATGAAGATTATTCAAACAAAATTGAAAACCTAGAAGAAATCCCATAGGATTTCTCGTTTGTTTTAAGAACAATAACAACAAGAAAATATTTAATCAAAATCAATTTAGTTTTTTCTGAAGA
This sequence comes from Cicer arietinum, assembly GCF_000331145.2. Classification (NCBI taxonomy): domain Eukaryota; kingdom Viridiplantae; phylum Streptophyta; class Magnoliopsida; order Fabales; family Fabaceae; genus Cicer; species Cicer arietinum. The sequence continues at coordinate 20,799,163 of NC_021161.2, read as the reverse complement.
TTTCGAATTTGAAACAATTGCACTTTTTGATACGGGAGCGGACTTAAACTGCTTAAAAAGTAGCATTGTACCAAATAGGTTTATGCAAAAATCAAATGAAAAACTTGTGGATGCTAACAACTCCAACATGATTATATAAAATAAAACTGAAGCTTCTGTTAAAAATGGTAACATTTCAATCAAAACTCCTTTTGTTTTATTAGAAAATATAACTCATAGTGTCATTTTAGGGGCTTCCTTTCATTAACAAGATAACTCCCTATTTAGTTAATTATGATGGTATTTCCTGCAAAACAAAAGAAGCCAAAATTGTTTTCCCTTTTATTGAAAAACCCAGAACAAAGAATTTAAATCTTTTAAAAGCTTGTTCTGTTTACAAAAATGAATTAAATTGTTTAATTGAAGAAAAAGAAAAACATTTGTGTTTTCTAAAACAAGATATTTTCTTTCTCGAAACTGAACAACAATTACAAAATGGCTTCACAAAACAAAAAAAAAAATTCAGAACTCCAAAAAAGAATTGAAAATGAAATTTGTTTAGAATTACCAAATGCTTTTTGGGATAGAAAACATCATATGGTAGACCTACCATATGAAAATGACTTTTCTGATAAACAGATCCCAACAAAAGCTAGACCTATCCAAATGAATTATGAACTAGAAACACATTGCAAAGCAGAAACCCAAGATCTAGAACAAAAAGGTCTAATAACAAAATCTAGGTCCCCTTGGAGTTGTGCAGCCTTCTATGTGAATAAAAATTTCTGAAATAGAAAGACGTACACCTAGGTTAGTCATAAACTACAAACCTTTAAACAAAGCTATAAAATGGATTCGTTACCAGATTCCAAATAAAAAAGATCTTTTACAAAAATTACATTCTTCATCTTTATTTTCGAAATTCGACCTGAAATCATGACTTTGGCTAATACGAATTGATCTAAAAGATCGGTATAAAACAACATTTAGAGTCCCTTTTGGTCAATATGATGAGTGGACGGTAATGCCCTTTGGATTAAAGAATGCTCCTTCAAAATTCCAAAGAATTATGAATGAAATTTTTAATCCATTCTCAAAATTATGCATTGTCTATGTTGATGATGTTTTAATTTTTTTCAGAAACCATTGAACAACATTTCAAACATCTTAGAACGTTCTTAATGATCACTAAGAAAAATGGAATGGTTGTTTCAAAATCCAATGTTTCTCTTTTTCAAACAAATATCTGTTTGTTAGGACATTATATCTCTCGGGGTACTATTACCCCCTATTGGCAGGTCCCTATCTTTCGCAGATAAATTTCCTGACAAAATTTTTGACAAAACACAATTACAAAGATTTTTAGGATCTTTGAACTATGTACTAGATTTTTGTCCTAACATTAATAGGATAGCAAAACCTCTCCATGATAGATTAAAGAAAAAACCTGTTGCATGGACTAAAGAACAGACGAAAATAATTCAAATAATCAAAAAACAAGTTAAAGAAATACCTTGCTTACATCTAGCCGACCCATCAGCCAAAAAAATTGTTGAAACAGATGCATGTGATATAGGGTATGGGGGTATTCTTAAACAAAAAACAAATAACAAAGAATTCAATGTACAATTCACACCAGCACACTGGAATGATTGTCAAAAGAATTACTCTACAATCCAAAAAAAGAAATTCTTTCAATTGTCATGTAAATTACAAAATTTCAAAGTGATTTACTCAATCAAAAAATTTTACTTCGAATTGATTGTAAATCCGCAAAGGAAGTTTTACAAAAAGATGTTCAAAATATTGCATCAAAACAAATATTTGCCAGATGGCAAGCAATCCTTAGTATTTTTTATTTTGAAATTGAATTTATTAAAGGAGATCAAAACTCAATTCCGAATTTTCTAACCAGAGAATTTCATCAAAGCAGGACTCGAGTGATGCCTAGAAAATCAAAATGAATTGAAGTCCAAAAGGACCAACCACTAGACATCTCAAAACCTATTTCATCAGCAAAACCATCAGGTCTTGGGTGCAAGCCGTTGAAGAAAATGAAGAACAAAACCAAATCCCAAACTGGCTTTCCAGCCAACAAATACTTGGTCCTGATAGATTCTAGGAAATCAAAAATTCAATTAAAGAAGACCTTCATCTCCAAAAAATTGCAAAGCTGCACAGGCTCCAAAAAGAGATTGAATGTCTCTCACTGGAACTGCCATCTTTATCGAGGCAAGAGAAGGGAGAATCTTCAAAAACCCCTTCTCAAAAAATTATTTCAAAACCGCCATAGGAGGGATCATCCTGTAAAATAATTTCAAAACCCATATAAGAGGAACCATCCTGTAAAATAATTTCAAAACTACAACAAGGAGAAACACGAAAAATTATTTTAAATGAATCTCATATTACTTTGTTTAAACCAAAATCTGAGTATTTTGTTAAAACGGAATTTCAAAACATTTGGACAATAGAGCACCACTTTTATGACAAAAATCCCCAATCACTACAAGAAAACCTATTATTACCTACGACAAATTTTATCTTTACCCATGGACTGTCCATAGGTAATGTAAAATTACCCACGGACACGAGTTCCTAGCTAAATCGCTCATAGGAAAATATTTACCGACGAACAAGCCGTAGGACACACTTACTTAAGGATTGTACGTGGGTAATATGACCCACTGAGTCTCCGTGGGTAACGTTACTCATAGATCTGCCGTAGATAAAATAGTAGATACTTATCAACGGAAAAGTCGTAAGTTACATTACCCACGGACCATCTGTGACAAAGTCTACTATTTTATATTTGATATTGATAATTTTATTCATGAATTGTCTGTGGGTAATGAAAAAATGATTTTAATTCTATTTTTGTTTTTTTTTACAGTTTCCTGTATTTTTTAATATATATTTAAAATTAATTGTAAGCATATTAAACATCATTGTCAAAACAAAGTGAAATATTATGTAAATAGTGTTTTCAAAATACACATTCTGACTTCCATAAGTCTCAAAATAAGGACAATTGTTACTGCCATAAGTTTCAAAATAAGCACATTGTTACTGCCATAAGTTTCAAAATACACATAATGACACTATCGTAGAAATATATATAGATAATGCCTACAAGTCTAAACAAAATAAGTAGTCATAACTACTATACGAAACTGAAACTGAAACCAGTATTACTCCTCGCCGTCATCATCATTAGACTCATCCTCAACATAATCTGGATGACAACGACGACGGGATGACTCAGCCTGTATGGAAGCAACATTTTGTGCCAATGTTGCTAGCTGCATCTGTAATTCTGTAGTGCGTTGCTCTGTTTGTTGAACTTCCTCTTGTCGATGTTGCTCAACTTTCCTTAGCTCCTCTCGCGCCTCTCGTGCCTCGTGTTCTGCCGCTTTTGCTCGCTCCTCAAATGCTGCTATCTATGCAGCTATCTCGTTAGATTGTTGAGACAAGAAATTGGTGCAACCTCTAGATGGACGAGAATCTGGAACTAGACTTGCGACACCTGGTCTATAAAGCGAGAATCTATCTCTAGCACCATAGATCCTCCCTTTATTCTCCCCCCCAACAGATTGAACCCACATGTCTAAGCGAGCTTCCGCATTAACCACTTGGCTACAACTACTAGATGCTTCCCCACCTTTAGAGGCTTGTTGCAACTTACCTTGAAATGTTTCCTACTCAAATAGAAAATCATGCAACATAGTCAAATTACTTTTACAAGAAATACAAATGAAAGAACTAATAAATGATTTAATATTTCTTACATATGTTTTTTTGCTCTTTCATCAACCCAAGAGTTGTCCTTCTTCTTAGTGTGAGTTTTTAGAAAGACCTCATCCAATGTGGGGTCTCTACCTAACTCTTCAGCCTTACAAAAAATAAACAAAAACAGAACCGTGAACAAAATGAGAGTCAAATTTCGCCAGAAATGAAAAACAACAAAATATTTTAGCAAAATAACTCTGCATTTTGAAACAGCAACACAACAAAACAATAAAAATAGCAAATAGTAGACATGTCCTGGAGTCAAACATTAAATGGTTATACATTGAAGACTTTGACATAGAAAGCGTACCATCCGAATGGTTTGTTCAGCAATGGATATAGATCCACCTGTATGGACAGCTCCTCCTTTAGAAGAAGCACGATTTTTCTTAGCTCGATTTGATATCTCCTTATACGACGGATCCATCCATATCTTCTCAAGATCATTCCAAACACTTTCTCCCATCCAAGTTGGACACTTGCGCTTCTTTCTCGTTTGCATCAACATATCAGAAAGACGCATTGATCCTTTTGTATTGAAGATATTCTTAATTTAAAAATTGTGCTCAAGCAACCAAGCAACTTTTTCCTGCAATATCACATTACAAATAAGTTATAATATATTAATTAGTATCCACACATTAGTTGAACTCATTAACAAGATATATAACTTAATCTTACACCAAATTTGTCGAACCAACATTCCAATGTTAATTTTGGGATTGCTCTCCAGCTAGGATATGGATCAACATATTGTGATGTAATGACTGAGGTGAGGGCTCTCGAGGCCACCCTACACGGTAACCACCTGTAAATAATTTTTTTTAAAAACATCAAATTTCTAAAAAATAACTTGAAACGTACCCTAATCCTCATGTAGTAATGAAAAGTTAATCAGAATTTGTTACATACCTTCGACCATCCGGCCATATCATTGTTCTCCCATCAAGCGCAACCCCATGACTAGAATTGGAGCATCGTGACCCTTGAGTCTTATTACCAATAGCAACATGTGTTGAAGGTGGTGGGTTAGCTGAAATTGAAGTATGTCGTGAGGCAACAGATGTTAATGGTTGTGACAGTGAATGATCAGCAATCGGGGAAATGTTGTCTTCTGGGACAAAACTCGGTGTGGGCATCATCACTATAATTGGTTCAGTACCATGCACCTTATTAGGTTGGATTGGAAGCACTGCAGCTTGTTGGGTAGGAGGTTGAACAAGTTGTTGGGTGGGATGCCGCACATAGTGTGAGGTTGGTGTAGTGGCATTGACATCTAGTGGCAATTGATCAATTGAGTTACCTTATGCGGTAAAATGATGCGATTTTTCTTGAATGGAAGCTTGAGTCTAATCTTTTCTTTTGAAGTCATCTATAAAGAATAAGATGAATAAAAACAATTAGCACACACACAATTCAAACAAACAATCAACAATTCAAGATGTAAAACTAATATATAAAAAGGTAGAATATGAAGATTTAAACAAATAATCAACTACTATTTTTACTTACGAAAAATTCAAACGTCAATTGAAGAATCATCCCCATCTTCATCATCCATATCACTATCATTATCAATTGGAATATTTCGAACAAACGTTACATTGACTTCTTCATCGCTATGTGTTTCATCGTGCAAGCCAACCAATTCTGTAATTTCAGTTAATTGTTCAGCATGTGCCAAATCTTCATCTTGATATGGCATGTCCTCATCGACTCCGTCCACCTCTACATGACCCATAGGCTTTGTTTTGATAACGGCAGACCAGTGACGCTTATCAGTTCGCATTTTAGGATAAGGTACATAATACACTTGTCTAGCTTTTTGTGCAATTATGAAGGGATCATAGAGATCATATTTCCGATTCATCTTGATATCTACAATATCATATTGCGGATGAACTTTGGTTCCTCTATTTCGTCTAGGATCAAACCATTGGCAATAAAACAAGGCTACCTTGTGAGGCAATTTGTAATACTCCAACTCGAAGATATGTTGGATGACTCCATATCTTCCCCTTCTCCAGTAACCCCTTTCACATAAACTCCACTATTTATGGTTTTCTTACCCTGAGACCAAGCTTTTGTGTGAAATTTGTACCCATTAATGTAATACTTATGCCATGTTTTGACCATTGAGTTAGGACCCCAAACTAATGATAACAAATTAGGGTCAGTCACACCATTTTCCTTGTCACTGGCCTATACAAACATGATATTCACAATAGTTAGGTGAGAAGTTCTAATTTATTTGCATCAAACTTCAATAAATCACTTACATACGCACGAAATTATTCTGGGAATTCTCCATGTATACGAGTTTATGATATAGGATCGTCTTCAATAATGGAATTAGAGTGCAAAAAGGCGCTGTCAATAATGAGAGAAGTGTTATTACAAGTATTTGGTAGTTATGTAGGGTGAGTGCTTACAGACTTCTTACTCAATATATGGCTTGACCTCGTTGCAATTGATGAGGATGTGTATATGAGCAGACCTTCTTTCAGCATCACTTAACCAATGAGTTTGAGCCTTCCCACTAGGACGTCCTAATTGATTGCTAATTGATAGTGTTGTCGTGACAGCATCATTTAATTTTGCACCTTCATTATGCTGGCTTCTATCAAACAAAGAGATTGTTTTGAAATAGTGGGAACAAAAATATGTTGTCTCTCGATGTAAGTATGACATACATATTGATCCTTCCACTCTAGCCTTGTTTTTCACTGTGCGCTTAAAATCACCCACCATTCTGGAAAAGTGAGAGCAATAACTTAATAAAAGTGGAAATATTTAGAAAAAAAATGAA
>NC_021161.2:20766125-20791737 GCF_000331145.2 Cicer arietinum | reverse complement strand
AGTGGGAACAAAAATATGTTGTCTCTCGATGTAAGTATGACATACATATTGAGCCTTCCACTCTAGCCTTGTTTTTCACTGTGCGCTTAAAATCACCCACCATTCTGGAAAAGTGAGAGCAATAACTTAATAAATGTGAAAATATCTTGAAAAAAATGAAATCCTTAATGGTGAATATAAAATACCTTTCAAATGGATACATCCATCGATATTGAACTGGACCACCAAGTTTTGCTTCATACGGTAGGTGAATTGGAAGATGTTCCATTGAATCAAAGAATCCTGGTGGAAAGATTCTTTCAAGTTTGCATATGATGAATGTAATATTTTCACCCAATTTGACCAATTCATCGTGTCTTAAGGTATTGCTGCACAAGCCTTTAAAGAATTGACTTAATTCTGTTAATGGTTTCCACACATGGTCAGGTAGTAAACTAAATGCAAATGGAAGCAAACACTCCATAAATACGTGACAGTCGTGGCTTTTCATCCCATTCATTTGTCCTCTATTAACATCTGCACATCTTGCCAAGTTAGAAGCATACCCATCTGGCATCTTAAGCTCCTTTATCCATTTACAAACATTCTTTGCCTCATTAGACGTAAGACAATAATTTGCCTTAGGTTTTGTCATTTTTCCATTGTTATGTGGAACCAACTCCAAGTCGCTACGTTGGCAAATGATGGCCAAGTCCATTCGTGCTTTTTCATTGTCCTTAGTCTTGTTCTTAACATTCATGATAGTGTTAAACACATTATCAAAGAACTTTTTTTCTAAGTGCATGACATCTAAATTATGCCTTAATAAATTATCTTTCCAATATAGAAGATCCCAAAATATGTTTTGTTTAGTCCAATTATGGCTAACTCCATATCTAGACAATTTAGAATGTGCATTATCTATCACTCGTGGAATATTGTGAACCCAACCCCAAACTTCTTCACCGGTCAATATTGGAGGAGGTTCATCTTTCAGAACCCTATTTTTAGTGAACCCTTTTTTACTTCTTCTAAATGCATGATCATGAGGTAAGAAACGACGGTGACAATCAAACCATGAATTTTTGCCACCGTATTTTAAGGTAAAAGCCTTATTTCCATCCATACACACCGGACATGCCAACTTACGTTGGGTACTCCATCCAGATAACATGCCATAAGCAGGAAAATCGTTAATTGTTCACATTAAGATTGCCCTTATTACAAAATTTTGGGTTAGATGGTCCAGGTATGAGACAAGTCAAAAACATGAATGGTTTAATCATGCACATTTCGGGCGGGAGATTATACGGGGTCACAACAACAGGCCAACAAGAATATGGGGTTGAAGAGGCCTGAATGTATGGCGTGAAGCCATCAGAACATAAACCAATCCTTACATTTCTTGGTTCATTTGCGAAGTTTGGATACTTTGCATCAAAATGGTTCCAAGTTTCCCCATCTGATGGATGACGTAATCTGCCTGAACTCGATCTATTATGTTGATGTCATCTCATTTGGGCAGCAGTTTCTGTTGATGCATACAATCTTTTTAACCTTGGAGTGATCGGCATATAGAACATCCTCTTAACTGGAATGTCTTTATGGTTACCTATCCCAGGCTTACGAGGAACATATCGAGGTTCATGGCAAAACCTACACTCTATATCTGCACTATTGTCTTTGTAGTACAACATGCACCCTTTAACACAACAATCAATTTTCTCAGACTTCAATCATAGCATTGTCACCAATATTTTCGCTTGGTAAAATTTTTTTGGAAGTGAATCCTTAAAAGGACACACATCTACAAGCATGCTTGCAAAGAAATCAAGACATTTTTGTGGAACATTCCTATTTGATTAGCAAGCTAAAAGTTTCACGCATATTGAAAGTTTTGAATCAGAAGCCCCCTCATATAAGGGTTTGTTTGCAGCAGTTAACAAATCATAAAAGTCTTGAGCATCATCATTTGGGGGCTCTTCATTATTCTCGTCCTCGTTGCCTTCATCACCCATATTTTGGAAGTCATACGTAGGACCAAATGCATCATCGACCATATGTTGCATTAACGTAAACGGATCATCGTTATCAATATTTCCACTACTACTTGGAATATTTTCTGGGTCAATATATGGGGCTTCTTCACCATGCTCAGTCCAATACCAATAATTTGGTTGGAACCCAAACCTATACAAGTGAAGTTTGACTTCACTTGCAGACAATATACCGCTACACATGTAATTGTGACAAGGACATCTGATGCCACCATCTTTTACAAATAGATTTCGACTTATTTCCTTCGTTATAAACTCTTCAACACCTTTTGCGAAGGATGGTTTCAACCCCCCTCGTTGAACATAAAGTCTATCATATACCCAACTACGATCTAAATGGTAGCCATCCATATTTTGAAGGACAAACAAATAATTGAGGAGCAATGAAACTGTGAACAGAATGTAATTTTACATATCAAATAGGATACCTATACAAACCTCAAACAAGTTATTACTCAAAGTTCAAATTGAAAATAATGTTCTCCAAACATAAACTAATTATCAAACTAACTATAAATAGTTATGCAGATATTTGTTGTAAAATTAGTTGCAGATAACTTAGCTCTCATTGTCAAACTAACTTAAATTGTCAAACTAACTTAACATTCCTTTTGCAACATATAAGAACAAATAAGAACACATTCCATCCAATTCCAATCAACTCTCATTCCATTCATGTGCATAAAAGATTCATAATAAAAGAGAAGATGAAATAAATAACACATGAACGTGATGTATAATACTGCATAAAATGAATAAAAATAAATATAAAGGACAAACAAATAATTGAGGAATGATGAAACTGTGAACAGAATGTAATTTCACATATCAAATAGGATACCTATAGAAACCTCAAACAAGTTATTACTCAAAGTTCAAATTGAAAATAATGTTCTCCAAACATAAACTAATTGTCAAACTAACTATAAATAGTTATGCATATATTTGTTGTAAAATTAGTTGCAGATAATTTAGCTCTCATTGTCAAACTAACTTAAATTGTCCAACTAACTATAACAAGTTATTGCGTTAAAATTGTCAAACTAACTTAACATTCCTTTTGCAACAAATAAGAACACATTCCAACTAATTGCAACCAATTCCAATCAGCTCTCATTCCATTCATGTGCATAAAAGATTCATAATAAAGGAGAAGATGAAATAAATAACACATGAACGTGATGTACAATACTGCACAAACCCCTTAAAAGTAAGTTATCTATTTCAAGCTGCATATATTCAGACACGTTTTCAACTGATTTTCCCACCTTTACTACCACTACCCACTTGGCACATTAAAATTGGAGCACCAAGTAGTTGCACAAGGCTAGAAGAACGAAACACTACACACCAAATTTGAATACTTGTCTATCGTCCTATAACCTATTTGTGGTTACTTAACGATTGACATCAAAAAATGAAATTTTTTATTTTGAAACATATATAATCACACCCTTACATGACCGGCTAATTTGGGAGCCTGTCAGAACATAACCGGCTAATTTGGGAGCCTGTCAGAACATAACCAGCTAATTTGAAAACATAACCGGCTAATTTGGGAGCCTGTCAGAACCGGCTGATTTGGGAGCAAAAATATCCAAGCAAACAATATCCAAACAAAAAAAAATCAGATTCCAAGCAAAATAAAAACGGTACTGCTAGACTCAATATCAGTATCAGTATCCAAGCACAAAACGTGAGAACGGGTTAGGGTTTGCAAATAAGTTAATAAACATTCAGATACACAACAAATAATCATGAAAATGGAACAAATTAGAGAGAGCAAACGAGATAACAACAACGAATGGGAGTAAAACAGAGAAAAAAAGAACAAGAGAGATCGAATGAGAGAGAGAACACGAACTACAAAAGAACCAGAGAGAATGACAGAACCTGTGATTTGAAGTGGCGGTCAAGGGCGAAGGGCGAACAACGTTGATTGATTGCGAACGGCGTTGATTGCGATGAAGGTTTTTTTTGCGAACGATGTTGATTGCGAACGACGTTGATTGATTGCGAACGACGTTGATTTCGAACGGCGTTGATTGCGAAGGGTTTGAACGGCGTTGATTGCGAAGGGTTTTGTTTTGTTTTGTTTGCTTACTGAACTAACAAATGCCTTAACTTTTTTTTTAAAAAAAAACAAAGTAATATACAAAACTATACTTTCAATTTACCCATGGATATTACCTACGGATAATCAGTGGTAACAAAAAATACGATTAAATTTTGGCAACTTCAAGTTGAGTTTCTTTTTTTTAATTTTACCCACGGATTTTTTTTATTTTACCTACGGACAAACCGTGGAAACCAATTAAAAAAAATTAAATTACTTAATAACAAATTATAGTTGGTGGTTTTGAAGAAAACAAACAAACACAAACCTCCATTTATCTACTACATCTAAGCTTCCATTTGAGAAGTGTTAGGAGGGATAGTTGCTCCTCACTAAACTACGGTGCTTGTGAGCTAACTTTTGAGCTGTTGACGCGATCGAGAGTTTTCTCTGTATTTGATCGCGGTAGTGAAAATGGTTGAGGAAGCGTTAACGAATGTTAGGGCTCCTTCCAAATTTTTAGTTTGCATATAGGGACTCTATATGTGTGATTGATGGATGATTAATGTGTGATTGTGCGATAATTAATTTTGTCGTGAATATATATATTTTGAGTGAAAATACGGTTTGTTACATATTGATGTGTTTAAGGTGTGATTATGTATGAATTTGTCGAGATTAAGTTTTGATGTGATTGTGATTCAAAGTTGATTTATGTGTGATTGAGGAGTGGATTTTGTGGAGATTAAATTTGAAGTGATTTGTGTGTAATGGACTGTTTGGAGGATAAAATATTTTGAGTATGCTCAGTGATAAGTTTGAAAAATTGTTAGTGTTAAATGAGTATTAAAAAGGGGGAATGTTTTAATAGCTGCATTTACTTAATGATTGTGGTGAAAAGAGTCAGAGTATGATCATGCATTTCATAGCTTGTGGTGACCGTGATGGACAACAGTGTTAGTGGTGACCGCGATGGGCCACAATGTTAAGTGGTGACCGTGATGGGCCACGAAGTTAAGTGGTGAACGTGATGGGCCACGGGATGGTTCCATATGATAGTTGGTCCATCTTATCCTTACGAGGGTTTAACTGATGTGTAAGGCATGTGATAGGCTACACTCTAGTAAATCGTGCTAGTCTGTGGGAGACTGCACCTCGATAATTAGTACTAAGGCTTGTGATAGGCAGTACAATTATGATATACACCCCTCGAGGAGGGTTTTTGTTGGAAGTTATTGAATCATGTGCATTGGCATTTACACCTTGCATTAGGGTGCATGGCACACGAGTCATGTTCGTTATACTATGATGATTGTATATACATACTTGATTGTTGTTTGTATTTTGTCGTAATTGCTAAGTGTTATTGATGGAATTTATATCGTAAGTGTTAAATGATTTAGAGCCATTTTATAATTGAAACCCATCAATATTTAGTAGTTGTATTCGACTACATACAGTGTGTAGTCGAATACATGTTTGTAACGTTCAGTTCTTTTTCAAAATTTTAACTTCGTATTCAGATATGAAACCTCGTATTCGAATAAAATTGAGTGATTTTTGCCACTTGCTTGACTTGTATTCGGCTACATCATCTCGTAGTCGAATACAAATGTGCAGTTTTTGCTACTGACTTTGCACTTGTATTCGGCTACGAAAATGCTGTATTTGAATACGATAATGCAGTTTGTCAAAAACTTCATTTTCCAACAATGTTCATGCATTTTTGACATATGAAAACCCTTTAAAAGGTGTATGCTAAGACGAAAGGTTCTCTTGAGCATTTGAAATATAAGAATTGTGCTAAGCGTTATTTGTTAATTTCAGTTGGTGACCCTTTACATTATTATAGAAGTTGGGCTTTGCCCTCAGATGATACCCGAGTTCATTCCACCAACTGTTACCTTGATTATGGAAATGTCATTAGATTTTCCTGACCGAGACTCGCCGACTACTTGGGTATACAACCCCGTCTCAAGTAGGGCTACTTATACAAGGAGGGTTGTAAGGACAAGTAGGAGAGCTGGAGCAGTATACATCGTGGAGCTCACTCGTGAGAGAATCGACTATCCGGTACCTTCGGGGTTGGTGCTCGAGATGACTGGAGCATGGGAAGATACATTGGTGGGACCATGGACTGGCGGAAAGGATAAGGGGCTGATGCCAGTGTAGCGAGAGATTGTAGGACCGTCCGGGCGAGCCGAGTCAGAGCTTCCATTTTCGGTGAATGATCCCTTACGGACTGTCACTGAAGTAGTGGACTGTTTTGAGATCCCAGTGACGTCGAAGCCACATATCTCGTGGGTGGATCTGACATCTTAGGAGACCGATCCTTCTATGGATGTTGATGAGAAAGAGGTTACTTCGAAGATGGATATTGCGTCAGAAGGAACTTGCGGAATGTGTGGAGGTCATGTTAAGACAAAATCTCAATTTAATGTTTTGATGATAATTAAACAAAAGTTTAATTAAAGACTATTAATTATGATTCTAAATGTTTTGGTAGTTAACATGTGCATTTGAGTATGTTAAAACAAGATAGGTATCAATCATTACAGAGCAGATCTCATTAAAATCAAGAAAGCAAAAGTGGTAAAACGAAGATTGATCTTGACATAGTTCTGGGAAACAAAGAACGATCTTAGTTTTTTCATAAAAAAGAATAATTTCCTTGTGAGAGATTGGATCTTGGAAGCTTTATTCATCTCATATCTTCATCAAGAATAAGCAAGGATCAATCTAAGTCATAATTATTCCAGAATTCGAAGGATCAAAGATATCCTTCATAAAAAGTATAAAACAAGATCATTCTTCAAGTGAGGCAATTGCAAGTACAAAAGTTGCAAGCTGTAAAGTACACTGCTGATTGTACTTTCAATCTAGACCTGCACACGTGACTGAAAAGCGAGCAATCATCTCAGACAACTGACACAATCACAAGTACAAGTCAGCTCATCTCCAACAAATTCGAAAAACGATCTTGGATGTCAAGAACGTTCTTCGATTTAGCATAACCACTCTTGCTTTATGACTGGCTTTATCCAACCACTCCTTCATGACACCTGGCCCTATTTCAACGGATATATGAGCTGTCCTAAACTTCTATTGAAGCTTATAAATACAGCTTAAAGATAAAGAACAAGACACAACTCAAAGTGCCATAAAAAACATCAATCATTCAATCGTACTCAAGTATCTCGAAATCGGTCTTCAACTTGCAGTTTTAATCTTTGTGTTGTGTTAGAATCAGTACCAACTGAGTTCTATTTATAGAATCTATTTCTCAAACAAGAGTTGAGCAACTACCCAAATTCTAAACATTCTCAAAATCACCACTTTGTAACTCAAGGTTATTTTGTAAACATAAGCTTGAGTAGTTTGTACAAATCCTTTTATATTTTGAAAGGTAGCTAGCAAAATCCTTTCTGAAATAGTGTAAGGAAAAACTGAGGAAATCCTTTCTAGGTAGAAGGGTATAAATTGTGTAAAGATCAAGATTGATCTATGAAAAGTAGTGTGACAACCAAGAACAATCTTGCCTTTGAGCTCATAGTGGAAAAACTCACATTTGTGAGGACTGGACGTAACCTGTGTTTGGGTGAACCGGGTTATATGCGTGTGTAATCTCTCTATCTCTATCTCTATTTATTTTATGCTTGACAATCAGATTTTATATTGATAAATTTGATATTGTTGTTTTTTTACTAACCAAGATCAATCTTCGTTATAACCAAGATCAATCTTGAGTTAAATTTTTAGTTTTAAATTTTTAAAAAGGGGCAACTATAATTCAAACCCCCTTACTTATAATTGATATTGTTATTTCAATTGGCATCAGAGCCAATCTCTAAGGTTTAAGCATCCAAAAAGTGTTAGAGCAAAAGATTCAGGAAAATAAATGTCAAAAGCTAAATACATAGCTGGAGGAGGGTCTTCAAACCGACCACCATTTAGAACATGCAGGAATCTCATTTTAAGGAAACTGATGAAACTAAAAATCTATAATTTTCTATGATTCAAAAGGAGAACATTCTTCTTAAAATAGAAAATAAAATTCTCAAAAATGACTTACGAAACTTTATCAAATCCACTGAAACATTTCCAAAAGTCATGCGATCCCAAGTAGGGATTTTTGACAAAGCTGGACTTGGCTTTGAAAAAAATCAAAAATAAAAAATGTAGAAAAACTTTTTTGTTCTTGAAAGAAAGGATAACAAGTGAAAAACAAGAAGTTCATATTCTAAAAAAAATTGAACATCTAGAATATGCATGTTATATCAAATAAAAAGGGATGAAAAATTTAAATGAAAAGGGTCATTTAAACCCCAAGAATGTTCTACAAACAAACAAGAATGTTCTTCTCAAAATTTCAAAAAGGGAGAACGTTAGGACACAGACCGAAAACATTCTTCATTAAGAAAATGCTCTTTCGCTTTAAAATTAGACATGATGAATCATAATGTTATTTTGAAAAATCAAGTATAAAAAGAAAAACCAACCCTCAAGAACCCAAGACCAAATGGGTATCTAAATATTTTGTAACATCGAATATAGGATGGTTCTTGAAGTATCAAGAAAAAGTCATGATACTTGGACAGTGGTTGTTCAAAACATATGATAGGAGATAAACCAAGTTTTATGTTGTTCATTAAAAAAGATGGAGGATCAGTAACATTTGAGAACAAAGATCAAGCAAAAATCAAAGGTAAAGGTGTCATAGGTAAGGAAAATTCTAATATAATTAATGATGTTTAATATGTTGAAGGGTTGAAACATAATCTTCTCAACATTAGTCAAGTTTGTGATAATGGCTTTGCAGTTATTTTTAAACTAAACATATTCGAAGTCATAATGACAAACTCTGGTGAGATTTTATTTTCTGCATCTAGAAAGAAAAATCTTTGTTTTATACATTGAAGAATTACCAGTTGAATCAATTTTCATGTCCATTAATAAAGACAAAGGGATATGGCATAAGTGATCTTGACATGTGAGTATGAAAACTATTTCAAATTTATCAAAATTAGATGTTGTCAGAGGACTTCCCAAAATAAACTTTGATAAGGATAAAGTATGTGAAGCTTGTGCTAAAGAAAAACAAGAAGAGTAGTTTTCATTCAAAAGATTTTATATCAACTAAAAAACCTCTTGTACTACCTCACATTGATCTTTTTGGTCCTATCAAAACCACTAGCCTAGGAGGTGTGCAATATGGGTTTGTTATTGTTGATGATTTTTCTCGATACACACGGGTACTATTTCTAAATCAAAAGGATGATGCATTTGTTGCTTTCAAAATTTTTTGTAAAAATGTTCAAAATGAAAAAGAATCCAACATAATCTTTGTGAGAAGTGATCATGGAGGGGGAATTCATAAATGCGTCTTTTAAACCATTTTTTGATGAACTTGGCATCTGTCATGATCGATTTTGTGCAAGAACTCCTCAATAAAATGGAGTTGTTGAATGAAAAAATAGAACATAACAAGACATGGCAAGAACAATCTTGGAATAATCAAATGTTGAGAAGTATTTATGGCTACATTTTGAATCATGTATACATAAGGAAAATCATAAACAAACCCTATGAAATATGGAAAAATAGGAAGCCAAATATTTCTAATTGTCATATCTTTGGATGCTACTGCTACATCTTCAATGACAAAGATAACTTAGGAAATTTGATGCAAAATCATACAAAGCTATCATTTTAGGATATTAAATAGAATCTAAAGGATATCGCATTTTTAATATGAAAACTAAAACTGTTGAAATAAGTATGCATGTATTATTTGATGATCTTGATTTAAGAAAAAGAGAAGATGAGGAAGAAGAACAATCTGGACAATCACAGCAGATTGTTCCCCAGGAAAACGAGATTGATAAACAATTTTTGTTTCAAACTCCTCCTAGAAGTTAGAAACTAATAGGTGATCATCCTCAAAATCAAATTATTGGAGATGCAGTTGATGGGATTCAAACAAGAATGTCATTTAAAGATGATGTCAACGACAACATGGCAATGATATCCTAAATTGAACCAAAATCCATCAGAGAAGTCATAATTGATCAATCTTAGATTGAAGCAACGAAGGAAGAACTTCTTCAGTTCGAAAAGAATGAAGTCTGGACTCTTGTTCCAGATCCACAAGATCAAAATTTCATTGGAACAAGATGGGTATTCAAAAACAAGCTAAATGAAGAAGGAAAGGTTGTAAGAAACAAAGCAAAGTTGGTTGCTTGAGGTTATAATCAACAAGAAGGTATAGACTATGATAAAACCTTTGCTCCAGTTGCAAGGTTAGAAGTTATACGAACTCTTCTTGCATATGCATCTCATAAACTTATCAAACTTTTTCAAATGGATATTAAAAATGCATTCTTAAATGACTTTTTAATTGAACAAGTTTATGTTCGTCAACCCCTTGGTTTTGAAGATCAAAAGAAACCAAATCATGTTTTTAAACTTACTAAAGCTTTATATGGATTAAAACAAGCTTCTAGAGCATTATATGAAAGATTAAGCTCTTTTTCGATCAAAATTGGATTTTCCCGAGGAAAAATTGACACAACACTTTTCAAGAAATCAAAAAAAAAATTATTTACTTATTGTTCATGTAAGACCCATAGTTTTAAATTCTAATTTATGTATTTTGGTGTATTTAGGTATTGAACTATGAGGCTTTTTAGCCAAGTTATTGATATTTTGTGAGTTTAATGCCCAAAAATATCTTTTGATGCCCCGAATAAAATTATTCATCCATAAAAAAATTAGATTAAGTACGGTGAATCTTTTGTCGAAGAATAATATATTTATGTTACGAAGAATTTAATTCCGAGCAGTTTTGTTAAAAATATATCGGGTTGCTGAAAATTGTATCTGTCAATTAAGTTGCGACGAGAGTAGATATTTTTATCAAAATGGTTTGAGAAATGATGGGAGGTGATGTGGAAATGATGATTTTACAAATATCTAAAATATCTAGATATTTAGATATTGTTTTGGTTTAATATATATATATATATATATATCTGTGTGTGTGTGTGTGTGTTGGAAAGGAAAAATGAAGGAAGAGGAAAAAGAAAGGAAACGGAAAAAGAAAAGAAAAGGAAAAAGGAATGAAAAGGAAAAGAAAACAAACAGAGGAAAGGAAAGGCAAACGGAACCCATTCTTCCTCTCCCTACCTCGCAAACCCTTCATTGTTCTTCTCCTTCGTTTTCTTTCTTTGGCTTCAAGAAACCAAGTGATAGTGAAAGAAAAACATTTCCCTGCTACTCGACTTCTTCTCTTCGTCCTCCTTCTTCCTCCCTGATTCGAAAACGAAGGAAACTGGGTTAGGGGTTTTCAAAACCGTCAAACACAAACATTCACATTTCTTCTAGATCTAAGCTTTATTTTGCGAAGAGATCGAAGGGAATGTTGCTCATCTTCCCGCTACGGTGCTAGTGAACTAACTTTGGAAGCGACGATGCGAGATTTTATCGGAATTAATCGCGGTACCGTAATCGCTCGTTAAAGCTACCGTTAAGGTAAAGGCTTCTTCCAAATGGAGTTGGAATTTTGTGAAATGGATGAGTGATTTTCTAGAAAAGGAATTTAATACATTTATGTATGTTTTTGAGGAAATTAAATTTGATGGGTTTGAGGTGTGATTTGTGAAAACTAATTTGGCGTGATTTATGTTTGAATGTGTTGAAATATTTGGGTGATTGATGATTGAGATTGTTGTGGTTTTGTGGAATTTGAATTGATTGAATTTAATGTGAATTATGGATTAAATTTGATATGTGGTGGTGGAAAATATATGTTTGAGTATGCTCTGTGTTGAATTTGAAAATCATTAGTGTTAAATGAGTATTAAAAATGGGGAATCTTTTAATATCTGCATTTATTTAATGATTGTTGTGGAAAGAGTCAGAGTATGCTCATGCATTTCATAGTACATGGTGACCGCGATGGTACCATGGTGATACTGGTGACCGTGATGCGCCACGAGATGATTCCATGTGATTTGTTGGTCATCTTATCCTTGCGGGGATTATCACGTCGTGCTGATCTGTGAGAGATTGCACTCTAGAATGTGTTGATCTGTGAGCGATTGTACTCTACAAAAAAGTGTAAGGCTTATGATAGGCGACACTTTAGTAAGTCGTGAGGGCCTGTGATAGGCCTTTCGAGGAGGGTTTTGATTAGGAAATTCTGGAATTCATGCATTTTGGCATATATGCATTGCATTAGGGTGCTTGACACGCGAGTCGTGTTTGATATGCTATGATGATTATGTGTGTATACTCAGTTGTTGTTGTGATCGTGCCTTAATGGCTAAGTGTGATTGTTTTGGATTTGTTGAAAGTTTGATTGATTGCGAAACCTTTTCGAAACGTTTCAAAACTGAATTCTGCTGTTTTTTGCAGCTGTATTCAAATACAATGAGGTTGTAGTCGAATACAAACATCCTGTTTTTGCTACTGACTTCTGAATTGCATCTGTATTCGGCTACAAGGATGATGTAGTCGAATTCAGTTGTGCTGATTTTGCTACTGACTTGCAAAACAACATTTTATTCGAATACAAAGATGCTGTATTCGAATACCACAGTGCAGTTTTGTTAAAAACTTCATTTTTCAACTTGTTTATGCATGTTTGACATATGAAAACCCTTTCAAGGAGTATGCTAAGATGAAAGGTTGTTTTGTGCATTTAAAATTTAAATGCTAAGTGATATTTGTTAATTTCGGTTGGTGACCTTTACAATTATTGTGGAAATTTGGGTTTTGCCCTCAGATGAGAACCAGGATCGTCCTACCGGATAGTACCTTAGATATGGACACGTAGTTAGACATATCTGAGTGGGGCTGTGTCGGAAGGATCTTGCGGGGCGCGTGAAAATCACCCGGGTTGTATAGTTTTTTTGAAGCATGATCAGATTAGATGGTGGTATAATGGATATATGTCTTTCTTTCGTGGATGTATAAATTTCAATTTGGAAGACTGTACCTATACCTCATATTGTCAGCTAGACTTTTATTTTGATTGGTCCATGTACCACTTTTGATGTGACGCGGGGGAGTTAAAATTCTTGGGGTAGTGCTTTTGTACAGGTGTCTGCCGAGAATACTCCAAGGGGATGAGCTATGTCTGATAAGCCTCATAGCCCCTGTGTATTTTGATATTTAAATACTTTGGATTTTTATTTCAAAAACTATTCCGCTGCTTGTAAATATTGTTGACTTTTATCGTTATGTTACGACTTAAATATTTATCCAAAGGTATTTCTTTCCTTTATTTATGAAATTCGATTTATGTTTGTTTTACAAAAAAAAAAAAAAATAGGTTGTTACAATTGAAATTCTTTGTTTTTATGAATTTGTTTTTTTTTTTAAAAAAAATACACTAGCACTGTTAAAAGTTGGGGTGTTACAGTTCAAGTGTATGTTGATGATATTATCTTTGGATTAACTAATGAAAAAATGTGTTAGGATTTTTCAAATCACATGCAAAGTGAATTTGAGATGAGTATGATGGGAGAATTGAGGTATTTTCTTGGATTGCAAATTAAGCAACACAAAGATTAAATTTTCATATGTCAAGAAAAATAAATAAAGTATCTTTTAACAAAATATAAAATGAGTGAAGCCATCCTCTTCACTAGACAAAGATGAAATTGGAAAATCAATTTCTTAAAAATAATATAGGGGATTGATTGGTTCTTTACTTTAGTTAACTGCAAGTAGGCCTTATATTATATTTGCATTAGGATTATGTGCTAGGTTTCAATCATCACCAAAAGAATCTCATTTAACTGTTGTAAAACGAGTTTTTCGTTATCTTATTGGTACTACTGATCTTGGCCTTAAGTATAGCAAAGGTTCTCATTTTGATATTGTAGCTTACTGTGATGTTGATTATGTCGGAGATAAGATCGAAAGAAAAAGCACAAGTGGTGCATGTGAGTTCCTAGGAGAAGCATTAGTAAGTTGGTCATATAGAAAGAAAAACACAATTGATCTATCAACCACTAAAGTTGAATATGTCTCATCAACAAGTTGTTGCTCCCAAGTTTTATGTATCAAAAATCATCTTGAAGACTTTTCAGTAAATTACTCACATATTCCAATTTATTGTGATACTAGTGCCATCAATTTGTCTAAAAATCATATTCAGCATTTCAGATCCAAACATATTAAAATAAAAACATCACTTTATTAGGGATCATGTGAATAAAAAGGAAATTGATTAATTTTTGTTGATACAAAGAATCAGTTAGCTAACATGTTTACAAAACCTCTTGTTGAAAAAAAATTTATTTCAATCAAAGAAAGATTAAATATCATCAAAAGTCCAACTCAGAATCGTTAAAAAAAACTAAAACCATATCATTTTGGCCATAAGAGAGAACGTTCTCCGTTCGAGTCTATTTTAACAAATCGCTCAAGAACATTCTTTGTTTCTTCATTATGAAGAAAACTCAAAAATCAGCTTTTGAATTTGTACCGTATGCCATTTATCAAAAAGTAACGGCTACCCATGCCTATTACTGCCACATCATCTCCACTCTCCTCCTTCCCAATAACGTTTGCTCAATCAATCAAATCCCACGCGTGGTATTATCTCCTCTCACAAACAACCTACAAAAGTTCAAAATCGTTCATCTTTCTCCACTAAATAACAACTTCACACTTTTTTCTGCAAAACATCATCTCTCTTTCTCCTTCATCCTCAGCTCTCGTTTTCTCAAATTATGGGTACCAAGGCAGCAGCACGCAAGAACCCTCAATCAAGAAAACCATCACCATCTCCATTACCATCACCAACTCATTCACCATCCCATCCACCCAGACCAACGCCTCCACACTATTCTTTAGAGAGAACATTCTCTAACTACTTGTCATCGTTCCCAGAATCCATCCTCCCGCTGGTTACACTTGTTCCACTCCCCATGATTCTTCCATCCTTATTCCACTGCACAACTCCCTCGATCAATATGGCTCCACCCCATCTTCAAAAAACACTTAACACTCGTTCAAGCACGTCATCTTCTAAACGAAGATCAATGCCAATCTTGACAAGTATTGGCACCTCCAAAACAAAAAAACACAGACTCAACAATTTATACAATTTATGATGATGAGTCAGACCATACACCATCATCACAAATTCCCAAACCAAAATTTGTCACTTCATCACAAGCTTTCGTACCCTCCAAATCCCCAATATCCCAAAAGTCCCATTCCACGGTGATACCACCGAAGTCCATCCCCTCTCAAACTAAAATAAATATTCCTACATCCAAATCCTCTTCAACACTCTCTCAATTTCTGGCCTCTCAAAAATTAAAAATCCTAAAAAACCTACTTAGAAAACATCAAACCCGTAATGTTCTCCGTCCAAACCATCAATCCAAGAACGTTCGCCATTCAAAACCTCAAACCCAACACCCACAAAATCTTCCAAACCAGCAACCAGCAAATCCTCCACCAATCCATCCTCTTCCAAAATCCTCATTCTTCCCCTGATTCCTTCAAAATGACAAATGGGCTCAAAGACCAATTCGCATGGGTCGGGTTTTCATTTTTGAAAACCTCCAATATGAAGGTACCTCCATTAAACATCACACTGATGCCCTTGGATGAACTAACTTCCTTTAAATATCTGACTGTTTTTATCCTGATGTCATTCGAGCCTTTTACTACAAAGTTAAAGCCTTTGTAGATAAATCACTCATTGTTTCAAAACTAAAAGGCATTGAAATGTGCTTGAATCCTTTCATTCTAGTTGATATCCTTTAACTTCAATCTGAAGAACCAACAATTTATGGAAAAATCTAGTATTCAGCCTTAAACATTACGAAAGATGAAGTGTTTCAAGAGTTGTTTATTGTTGGGTCCACAAATTTCTTCTCAGCAGATCTAAAACCCCTTCCAAAAAAGTTTAATAGCATCAGTCAACACTCTATATTATCCCATTGTGGCAGTCACGAATACATTTATGATAATGACGCTTTACTCATCTATCATCTTCTTCACTACAAGAAGTAGAATCTGCCCCACCTAATAATCCACCACATGATTGTTGCCATCAACAAAGACTACAAGAGAAACATTGTCCCATATGGTATGGTTTTCTAAAAACTCTTTAGATATTTTAATATCCCTTTGATGACAGAATCATCTAACATTAAAATATCAAAAAAATTACTCCAAGAACATTTCTCACATGAAAAAAATTCCATCCACCCCACCATCACCCAAAGTTACATTCGTTCCACCTACCACTAAAAGAAAAAGATATGTTTGCACATCTGCAATCAAAACCAATGTTGAACAGCCAACAAATCAAGAACGTTCTTCATCCCCCCAAAATGTTCCCCTTTCTCCAGTTCCACAAAATCTTAATCCATCACTTGATCAGGTAATCCCTACAGTTCCTACTTCTCAAACTCTCACCAGTCCACTTTTACAAAGTGATATGTGTCCTCCACTTCAAATTCAGCACAACTCTCTAATGTCACCAGCCTTCGCGTCACCCCAAAAATCAATTCCTCCATTTTTGGAATTAGATAATAACTATTTTTTTTCAGATTCAGACATTCTTGGTCCATCAATGCCTCACCACTCCGCTCCTACAGGTTCTCTTCCTCAAATTAACACTTCATTCGCGACTTTATCATCTTTTTGCACCACTACGACACCCTAGCATAATACCCCTCTATCCACTCTCATGAAAATGACCAACACCCATTCTAAAGAACAAATATGAAAAAGGAAACATCCAAGACTTACAAGGAAATCCCCAAAATCTTTGCTGTTTTTCATACTATAATTGTTAGACAAACTCATCGGAACAAAGAGCATGGCATTTTAAGAGACTAGATGGCTAACCAGCTTGCTCCAAAGCTAGGTTTTGAGCTCTTATGCCTAATCCTCCTCCAACTTTTCCAAAAGTGCAACAACCGTCTTTGTCTTCATCATCTGAAGGATCTTCCCTGTCACTATCTTTCTGAATTAATTGCATTTATTCTCCTATTTCGTTTTGCCATGACAAAGGGGGATAAGTAATTCTTAGATTTTAAGTATATCAGAAGTCTTTTTGTATGATTACTTTTGTATTTGTTTTATTTTGAATCGGGTGTATGAGTGAAGCGTTACTATTATTTTAATGAAAATTATATGTTGGTTCAAAAAATTAGCACATATTGAGGTGAGGGGGAGTTTTTAACTAAAAGTTCTCTATGATTATTATTAGAATCAAAATTAAAATTTGAATTAACATGTTTGTCATCATAAAAAAACGAGAGATTGTTGAGACAAAATACCAAATTAATGATTTTATGATAACTAAACAAAAGTTAATTAAGACTTATAATTATGATTCTAAGTGTTTGGGCATTTAACATGTGTGTTTAAGTGTGTTCAACAAAGATAGGTATCAAGCATTTCAAAACAGATCATATTAAAATGAAGCAAGCCCATTCAGAGAAATGAATAACATTCTAGACATAATCATATAAAATAAACAACATTCTCCACTGTTCCAAAATAACAAAAATGATTAGATTCCTAAAGAAAATATTAGATCGATTAGTTACAATATGTTCCAGAATATCTCCAGAAATACACGAAGATCATTTAAGTATAAGAATCACTCTGAAGGACAAATGCAAAAGCTATGCTTCATAATTCATAAAGCAAGATCATTTTCCAAGTTAAGCAAGCTTCAAGTACAAAACTGACAGATTGGACATGACACCTTAGCTATACTTTTGAGCAATCTGCACACGTGATACAAAGCTTGGATCACTTCAGAAAACTATCAAGCGAAGATTAAAAGTCAACACACCTCAAAGCAGAAACGGAGATCGTTCTTGGTTTAAATTTACAAGAACTTTCCAACTTTAAGTAAGAACATTCTTTCTTTATGGCCGATCTTATCCATTTACTAACACATGAATGTTGGACCATTCTCAATGGTCAAATGAGTTGTCATTAGCCTTCTCGAAGTCTATAAAATAAGCCTCAAGATAAAGAACATATCTGAACTTCAAGTGCAAAACAATACATCACTCATACAATCATATTTGAATTATCATGACTCCTCAATCATTTCAAAGTTTCAGTTATGTTCTTAACTTGATAATAGAATCAGTTTTCACTAAGTTCTGAATCCTATAATCTATTCTCAAACACGATTTGAGCATTCTCAAAGTCTACCAATCTCTAAATTATAACTTTGTAACTCAAGACTATATTTTTGAAATAGTTTGAGTAATTTGTAAAAATCCTTTCATGTTTAAAAGGTAATGTGTAAAAAGGTAGTACTTTGTAAGGTAACCTGTGGAAATTCTTTCTAGGTAGAAAGGTAGTACTTTGTAAAATATCAAGATTGATCTGTAAAAGCTGAAAAGCAATAAGATGCTGAATGTATGTAGAAGAATTATTATGATAAAAAGTTTAAGGAATTATATTTTGAGGTAAGATATCATGTGATCGTAAAAGTTACACCTACTGAAGAAGCTGGTAGAGTATTAAAGATGAAGAAGTTGATGCCTAGAATTATTGAACCCATATGGAATGTTGGAGAAGATTGGAATTGCGCAGTATCAAATTGTTTTGCACCCATTTTTGTTTAATTTGCACATTGTATTTCATGTATCCCAACTTAGGAAGTATATACATGATCTGAGTCATATAGTACAATCAGACATCGTTCAAATAAATAATAATCTTTCTTTCAAAGCTTTGCTGAAAAGGATATCAAATAGAAAGAATAAGTATCTAAAAGTAAACAATGCCTTGGGTGAAAGTGATTTGGGGAGGACCGCTGACAAAAGTGCTGCATGGGAGTTAGAAGAAAAGATGAAGATAGTATATCCGCGGCAGTTTACCATGAGTCAGTCAAATTTTAAGAAAATCATTATTGCCAAAAGAAAAAGAAATCTAACAACATAGGTTATTGAAGTTTTACTTGCTTCTAGCTTTATTACTAGCAAACTCACATGTTCAAATATTGCCTCAAACTACATGAGGTTGTATTCAACATCCAGTAATAGATTAGAACTTTCGTTCATCCTAGGATTTGTTTTAGTGTCTCAGATTTGAGATTTTAATCCTAAACTCAAAATATCATTGAAGAAGAAGTGATATGACACACACACAAAAAAAGAAAAAAAATCAACATTTTGAAAATGTTTTGAAAACAAAAAGGGTGTTCTTACGAAATTAAATTGATATTATCAAATCGAATATTTTCTTTAACACTTAATTTTTTGAATAATTTCAACTTCATTCTTTAACAAAATGTTTTTGTCGTTCCTTGATTTTTAAAATAAATTTTTAGTGTAAGACCCATAATTTTAAAGTACACTTTATGCATTTTTGTGTATTTTGGATTTTGGCTCGGAGGCTTTTTAGCCAAAGTTAATAATATTTTGGAGTTTATATGATCAAAAAGATATTTTGATGCCGTTTAGAATTACTCGTCGATAAATAAATTAAATTCACTGCGGTGAATCTTTTACGAAGAATTTAATGCGTTATGGGTGAAATGGTAAATTATCAAACATCAAGTTATTTTGAGATATTTGTTAGAAGTAATTAATATATATATATATATATATATATATATATATATATATATACCTATTTGTTTGGAAAGAAAAGGAAAAGAAAAGAAAAGGATATAAAAAGGAAAGAAGGAAAAAGGAAGAAAGGAAAGAAAGAGAAAGGAAAGAAAAAAGGAAAATTCCATCTTCTTCCTCTGTTAACGCGCGACCATTCTCCCTCCTTCTCCTCCATTTTCGTTTTTCTTTGCTTCCTTTCTTCAAGATTAGAAACCTAAGGTTTGTTGAGTGTGAAAGAGAAGATTACTCAACTTCAACCTTCTTGTTTGATTCGAAAACGAAGAAAAACGGTGTTAGGGATTTTAAAACTATCAAACACAAACCTCCCCGTTTCTTCTAGATCTAAGCTTCGTTTCGCGAAGGGATAGAAGGGAAAGTTGCTCACTACCACGCTACGGTGCTAGGGACTAACTTGGAAGCGACGTCGCGAGCGGAGATTTTATCGGAATTACTCGCGGTACCGAAAACGCACGTTGAAGCTATCGTTAAGGTAAGGGCTCCTTCCAAACTTCTAGTTTGCATTTAGGGACTTATCTGTGGTTGTGTGGAAAAGAATTTTGTTAGGGTTGGAGTATTGATTTGGGGGAAAATGAATCTAAGGCTTTATGGGTAAAATCTTAGAGTTAGGTTTTGGTTATATTGATGAATGTTTCGTGGAAAATGAATTTAAACTCATTATGTATGATTTTGAGTGGTGGATTGTGTTGATTTGTGTTCGTCGTATTTGACGTGTTCTTAATTAATATGGATGAAATTTGTTGTATGTATGGTTGGATTCTGTGGAGAAATGAATTGATGTATTCTGGTGTGAGTTGTGGATTGGATCTGATAATAGGTTTGATTTTGTTTTGTGTGAAATTTGAAAACCATTAGAGTTAAACGAGTATTAAAAATGAGGAATCTTTTAATATCTCGGTTTACTTAATGTGTGTTTGAGAAAATCGTTTAAGTTAAATGAGTATTAAAAATGGGGCATCTTTTACTATCTCGGTTTACTTAATGTGTGTTTGAGAAAA
The DNA here is from genome assembly GCF_000331145.2 of Cicer arietinum. Classification (NCBI taxonomy): domain Eukaryota; kingdom Viridiplantae; phylum Streptophyta; class Magnoliopsida; order Fabales; family Fabaceae; genus Cicer; species Cicer arietinum. The sequence continues at coordinate 20,771,009 of NC_021161.2, read as the reverse complement.
TCGTTTAAGTTAAATGAGTATTAAAAATGGGGCATCTTTTACTATCTCGGTTTACTTAATGTGTGTTTGAGAAAATCGTTTAAGTTAAATGAGTATTAAAAATGGGGCATCTTTTACTATCTCGGTTTACTTAATGTGTGTTTGAGAAAATCGTTTAAGTTAAATGAGTATTAAAAATGGGGCATCTTTTACTATCTCGGTTTACTTAATGTGTGTTTGAGAAAATCGTTTAAGTTAAATGAGTATTAAAAATGGGGCATCTTTTACTATCTCGGTTTACTTAATGTGTGTTTGAGAAAATCGTTTAAGTTAAATGAGTATTAAAAATGGGGAATCTTTTAATATCTGCATTTGCTTAACGATTGTTGTGGATGGAGTCAGTGTATGCTCATGCATTTCATTTTGGTAAATCGTGCTGACCCGTGATAGGTGGCACCTCGGTAAACAGTACTGACCCGTGATAGATGGTACATTTATGATTTACGAATTTTAGTAAATCGTGCTGACCCGTGATAGGTGGCCCCTCGGTAATTGGTACTTTGGCCTGCGATAGGCGGTACAATTATGATTTACGGCCCTTCGAGGAGGGTTTTGGTTTGGAATTCCGAGTCCATGCATTTTGGCATATACGCATTGCATTAGGGTGCTTGGCACGCGAGTCGTGTCTGAATCAAGTTTATGATTGAGTGGTTTGAATAGGAATTGTCGTGGTAATTGTGTTGGAATTGCTAAGTGTTATGTATTGATTATCGTGTGTAAGTGCGACTGATTGCAAAACCATTTCGAAACTTATGTTGTCGTGGTGATTGTGTTATAATTGCCAAGTGTGGATGTTTTGATTTTGTGTGTAAGTGTGATGGATTGTAAAACTATTTCGAAACCCAATTTGTCGTGGTGATTGTGTGGGAATTGCTAAGTGTGATTGTTCGGATTTGTGTGTAAGTGTTGATTGGTTTTGAAACCCTTTAAAAAGCTGATTTTTGCTGAATTTTGCTGTTTTCCTGTTGCTCTGACAAAATCGATTTGGCAATCGATTTGGCAACACAGGAACTCAGCAAAACTGACCAAATCGATTGGCTCAGTAGAAATCCTTAATTTGAGTTAGATAATCGATTGCTCAATTGATTTATCAATGCTTTGGTCAGTTATGTATTACTCGATGGTTTGAGAACTTTATTTTGATTTCATTGTTAATTGGCAAGCATTACATGAACTTTTAGCATATGAGAAATCCTTTTAAAGTGCATGCTTAGTTGAAAGGTTATTTTGTGCATTTAAAACTTAAATGTTATGTGTTATCTGTTAATTTCGGTTGGTGACCCTTTACAACTATTGTGGAAATCTGGGCTTTGCCCTCAGATGAGAGCCAGGACGATCCTGCCGGTTCGTACCCTACGGATGGGAATGCTTGACTGGAGCTATGTAGGAGGATCTCACGGAGGGCGCGTGGAGATCACTCAGGGTGTATAGTTTTTTGGTAGGATAATCAAATTAGGTTGATGTATAGGGACTAGACGTCCTTCTTTTTGGGTTGCAGTATTTTAATTCAAAAAACTGTACCTATACTAATATTGTCTGTTTGACATGTTATTTATGATGGGGTCTATGTACCACCTTCTGAAGTGTAAATACTTTGGATTCGTATTTTGAGAAACTTTTCCGCTGCTTGTAAATTATAATGACTCAATTATTTATCCAAAGGTATTTCCTTATTTGTTTTCCTCTGTTTTATTATAATTTCTTTTGAAAAAAAAAATACACCTTCGCTTTGAAAATCGGGGTGTTACATTTAGCAAACAAAAAAATGGAATGAATCAAAACACAAAACAAAGGAAACTGAATTAAAAGGTCTTCCAGTGGTACGGAACCTTTACTCTTGCACGATAAAGGGTTCAATCAAGAGAGATTGAGCTCTAATACCAATTGAAGATGTCGAAAAACAAAAATAAGAGGTTTGAATTATGTTGACCATTTTACACTTGTTAACTTTATGTTCTTTATCAGAAGCTTGTTTTTATTTTATAAATTATTTATTTAGACGGTTGAGAGGATAAGACATAAAGAACTAGTACATGAAAATAGAGAGATAAGGTAAGAGAAGAACACACATAACAATTCTTATATTAGTTCACAAAAATTATTACTGCATCTAGTTCGCCCTTACAAGATAGATTTTGGTTTAGTACCATCAAGGGCTTAATCCACTATAAAGTGACTATTTCTTGATACATATTTTGCATTAAGTGTTCTTATAGCCTTACCAAACTAAGTATTACTTCTTGCCTCCAACACATTGAGTATTGTTCATCTCTCCATACAACGATTATTGTTTCCTTGTCTATCCATGCATTGAGTAGTATAAGGCCTTCTCAAGCCTCCAGAATATTATCTCTAGATTCCTCAAAATCAAATTCACTCGTCTTTTGAGTTGAGTATTATGCAAACCTCCAAGCAATGAATATTCTTCCTTGTCTCTCTAGGAATTGAGTACTATAAGGTCATTCTAATCCACCAGAACTGTAGTATCTAGATCCCTTAAGGTCTAGCTTCCCTCGACTCATGAGTTGAGTATTATCCACTTCACCAGGAAATGAGTATTGTTTCCTTGCCTCGCTAGGTATTGAATATTATAAGGCCTCTCACAGCCCCTAGAAGTACAGTTTATGGATTCCTCACAAATCGGTTTCACTACATCTTGAGTTGAGTATTATCCACATCTACAAGAACCGATTATTTTTCCTTCCCACTCAAGGCAATAAGTATTATATATAAGGCACTTCAGCCTACCTAGTATTTGAATTTCCTCAAGATCTAGAGTCATTCTCCTCTTGAGTTGAGCATTGTTTGTCTCACTAAACATCAACAAAAAATTAGGATTCTCAGCAATAGGACTTCACTTATCTTGCCAAGGAACACAAGTGTTCTTTCAACATCTCCAAGCATCAATATGTATAATTTAATATAGCATCACCAAGCTCTCCAACATGTATTACTTACTATCCTCACCAAACTAGTCTTCCCAGCAATTTTGACAATTGTCATACTAAGGTAAGCAAGTATTCTAGCCTCTCTAAACAACCCCATTTTACATTAAGGTTAGCCCAAAGAGCCACTTACAAATGTTGAGTTTGTATCTTTTGTGATATAAAGTCATTTAGGATTTTAACTTCGTTAGGAAGATATACAAAGAATAAAATCAAAATGTCAAACCAAGAGATAACTCTAATTAAAGAGGATATTACCAATAATATTTTGGTTGAATTACAACAAGAAAAATAATTCTTATTGGGAGAGAATTTTAGATATTATTGTGGTACAACTCTTAATTTGACAAGAAAAAATTTATTTGATGCATGGGCGTTCGTCAACTTCAATATTTGATTTGGAGATATATTCGTAGAATTTGATAAAAGAGTTATTTGAAGGAGCAAACATGACAAGGTGAGTTGAATTGTGTATGTCAAAGTTGATAATTGTTTGCTAATTTGATGAAGGTTGTTTGGGTTTTATGAATTACTAAGATAAGAAGCAACTGGAGTCAGAGGTACCAAGCAATGAAAATATAAATAATTTCATGAATGAACGAATGAATGAATATGTCGGTTTTTATTAATGATATTATTGTGGTACAACTCTTAATTTGACAAGAAAAAATTTATTTTCATGAATGAAAATATTTTATGAATGAAAATATTATTAATTTATTGTCGGTTTTTATTAATTTCATGAATGAAAATATTATAGATATTATTGTGGTACAACTCTTAATTTGACAAGAAAAAATTTATTTGATGCATGGGCGTTCGTCAACTTCAATATTTGATTTGGAGATATATTCGTAGAATTTGATAAAAGAGTTATTTGAAGGTGCAAACATGACAAGGTGAGTTGAATTGTGTATGTCAAAGTTGATAATTGTTTGCTAATTTGATGAAGGTTGTTTGGGTTTTATGAATTACTAAGATAAGAAGCAACTGGAGTCAGAGGTACCAAGCAATGAAAATATAAATAATTTCATGAATGAACGAATGAATGAATATGTCGGTTTTTATTAATATTTTTATTGGACACGACTATTCAAATCATAAATGAAAAAAAGCACTTATACTTTTTTTTTTTTGAACGTGATATCTTTGATCTCCTTTTTTTTTTGTCCTCTTTTATTTTCTTTTTCTTCCGTTCTTTCTTTTTTTCTTTTTTTTTCTTTTTTGAAGAAGAATTAATATTGTGATGTGAAGTTGGATCTCATGTTGTTGTCTCCCTTGTACTGTAAACAACCTATACTATATCCTGTTGGACTTTAGTCCTCTTAATCCTAGTTTTGACATAATTAACAAACATACAATGTTCATACATCATATGATAAATCTAACATTTCAATTGAGCAAGATTTCAGGAACAACAATCCAATCCTACACACTTGAAACATATTGCTTGGAGCACAAGAAATCAACAAAAGTTGAATTTTGACTGAGTAAATCGATTGGGAAATCGATTTCATAACAAGGGTGTAAGGAAACATAAATGTTTGTGATTGTATAATCGATTGGGCAATCGACTGACACAATTAGAAATTAAAACTGCACAAGTCAATGGCACCCTGTTTTACAGGCTAATCGATTGACAAATCGATTGTACACTTCACAAAGTAAACCTGATTGAAACAAATCGATTGGGAAATCGATTGTACAAGTCACAGTGACACCCCAGTTTTGAGGGTAATCGATTGGCAAATCGATTGCTTAAAAACTATTTGCAAAATAACTTCACCTGTGACAAACACAATCGATTGGACAATCTATTGTGTGAATTTCAATCATGTTAAGTTTGGCTGCAATCGATTGAGAAATCGATTGAACTAAACATCTGGTAAGAACTTTTCAG
>NC_021161.2:20748732-20754937 GCF_000331145.2 Cicer arietinum | reverse complement strand
ATTACGAAATCGATTGATATGTGTTTCAGTTTGAACATAATATCTGCAATCGATGCATATAAGTCTTAACATAATTATTGAAAAGAGTTTGTTTAAAGAATCGATTGGTAAATCGATTGGGTTATGTAGTTTCAAGATTCAAGAAAAACAAGACACGCGATAATCGATTGGCAAATCGATTAGGCATGTTTTATAACTTTAATAAATCGATTGGTAAATCGATTTAGTAGTTATTTTTCTGAAACTATATAAACTGTTTTTCAATCTTTTTCAAACAGAACCTTGATCATAACTTTCATAATTCTGAGAACTCAAGATAACTTCAATAACAGATCACAATACACTTTGCTAACAATCTGATATTGCTCTTTCAGATCAAGATCAAAAAGATTATCCTTAATCAATGAGAGAGCTGGAAAAGTAATCTTGAGAGAAAAGACATGTTCTCATGAACAAATCCTTGAATATCCAGATTCGTGAGAAGTCACATTGATCAAGATTGAAGACTTATTTTTGTTCTTCCTTTATTCAGTTTGTAATAATACTTTGAAAAGAAACGAAAGCGAGAAAGCCAGCTTGAAACTGGTGGCTACTTTCTTGGGTGAGAGAGCTCAACAAGAAAGAGTCGTACTTTGATTCTGTGTTAGACTGCTGAGTGTCTACAAGGATCAGAGGGTGATCAATAGGAAAGAGATCATTAGAGATAGATAGGTTTCGGGGATGAAACTGGACAATCTGTAATTGATTCTTTCTATTGGAGAAGAAAATCTGAAATCCGATTGGATTGTCAGGACTGGATGTAGGTTGTCTCGTTGACAACTGAACCAGGATAAATTCTTGGTGCAATCTTCTCTAACCCTTAACTCCTTTAATTTTCTATCTTGCAATATTTGTATGTGTGATTAATATTAGATGCATGTTAAACATATTATGTGTTAGGTAATATTGTTTAAACTGGAAATTTGACTCGCATGCATCTTGGTTAATCTCTTATCAATCTTCTTGTAATTGCTAATCTTGTATGCCGCAATTTAATTCCGCTGTGTGTATGAAATTGATTTGATTTCTTAAAGAACTGATACATTCCGATTATTTCGAGGTCATAATAATCAACATATCTGATTTTATTGCTATTCATTGTATCGAGGTATGGAATATGTTTTACTTTCCAATACATGATAATCAGAAGATGCATTCAGGAAAAAGAGTTAAATTATAAAGGTAATAACAGTATATATGAATATATTGAAATATAAATAAAATAAAAAAAGAATATACATAAGATAAAACAAAATAAATGGGTGGAAGACCCGACTTAGTTGCTAGTAATTCAATGGTAAAGAAAAAAAAGAATATACATAAGATAAAACAATAGAAATGGGTGAGAGACCCAACTTGGTTACTAGTAATTCCAATGTAGACTGTACTAACTTCTCATGCGATAATCCGATCCATATTGTTCATTTTGTCTTTTCGAGTATATATTCTTTGTTCTTGTTTTTCTTCTTCTCTCAGTTCGTCCTTTTGGGTTTTTAACCTAACAGATATTTTTGTGCATCCTAATTTTTGTCCAGGTTGCCATTTCAGGTTTTCAACCTAGTAGTTTATTTTTTATTTTTTATTTTTTTTACCATAGTTTTCGCCTAGGTCGCCCTTTCAGGTTTTCAACCTAGCGGGTATATTTGTTTTGTACCCTAATTTTTGCCTAGGTGCCTTTTCAGGTTTTCAACCTAACGGATATTCATTATTTAAGCATAATACTTTTTTACGGCGTCTGAGTTTACAGGAAGAGCTAAATCTTTTCCATCCATATTCGTAAGGATCAAAGCTCCACCTGAGAAAGCTTTCTTCACGACGTATGGTCCCTCATAGTTAGGAGTCCATTTCCCACGATAATCCTTTTGAATGGGTAAGATTTTTTTCAGCACCAGATCACCTTCCTGGAATTCTCGAGGACGTATTTTTTTCTCATACGCTTTCTTCAGTCTTTTCTGATATAATTGCCCATGACATAAGGCCGCCAACCTTTTTTCTTCAATCAAATTCAATTGATCAAAACGCGTTTGTATCCATTCTGACTCCTCTAGTTTAGCTTCCATTAATACTCTGAGCGAGGGGATTTCTACTTCAATAGGTAGCACATCCTCCATCCCATATACTAAGAAAAAAGGGGTTGCCCCAGTTGAAGTGCGTACCGAAGTACGATACCCATGTAGTGCAAATGGCAACATCTCATGCCAATCTTTGTATGTTATAACCATTTTCTAAATAATTTTTTTGATGTTTTTATTTGCTGCTTCAACTGCACCATTCATTTTTGGTATGTACGGGGACGAATTGTGGTGTTGAATTTTAAAGGTGGCACACAATTCATCCACCATTTTGTTATTTAGGTTTGTGGCATTGTCAGTCATGATCTTGCTTGGTAGACCATAACGACATATTAATTCCCTTTTTATAAATTTGACTACCACATTTTTGGTTACATTGGCGTATGAAGCTGCCTCTACCCACTTGGTAAAGTAATCAATTGCCACCAAGATGAAGCGATGTCCATTTGATGATTTCGGTTCGATCATTCCGATGACGTCTATGCCCCACATTGAGAATGGCCAGGGCGCTGAAAGGGTGTTCAGGGGCACTGGTGGGGCGTGGATATTATCAGCATATATTTGACATTTATAACATTTCTTTACATAATTATAACAATCTTTTTCTAGGGTGAGCCAATAATATCCGGCCCGAAGAATCTTTCTAGACATGGCGTGTCCATTCATATGGATCCCATAAGAGCCATCGTGGATATCTTGTAGAATTTCCTTCGCCTCATTAACATCAACACATCTGAGGAGTACCATATCGTGATTCCTCTTATACAAAATATTTTCGTTCACAAAAAAGCTCGCGGATAACCGTCTCAAAGTTCTTTTCTCATTCTCCGATATTCCGGGAGGATATTCTCTATTTATAAGATAATGTTTGATGTCGTGATACCACGGTTTTCCGTCAGTTTCTTCTTCCATGACATGGCAGTAGGCTGGATAATCTCGACTCTCCATTTTAATTGATGGGATTTCATCGTTTCGATTTATTTGGAACATAGATGATAAAGTAGCCAAAGCATCAGCCAATTGATTGTCTTCTCGAGGGACATGGTGAAACGTGATTTTGTCAAATTCTAAAGACAATTCTTTTATGTAGGTAAAATAAGGTATTAACTTCTTATCTCGAGTTTCCCATTCTTGGTTAAGCTGATTAATGACTAGGGCTGAATCTCCATATACTCCTAGACCTTTTGCTTTTGATTCCAAAGCCGCCAAAACTCCCATGGCGCAAGCTTCATATTCTGCCATATTATTGGTACAATCAAAACACAATCGCGCCGTGATAGGTATGAACTTCTTTTTTGGAGATATTAAAACAACCCCAATCCCATGCCCCATTATGTTTGAGGTCCCGTCGAACAACAAGGTCCATTTTCCATCATCATATTCTTCAGACAAAACCATGATACTTTCGTCTGGGAATTCACATTGCATTGATTTATAATCATCAACAGGTGGATTAGCTAGATAATCTGCTAAGGCACTCCCTTTGATGGCTTTCTGGGTAACATATGTAATATCATATTCTGATAACATCACCTGCCATCGAGCAATTGGCCCTGTGAGAGCGGGATTTTCAAAAATGTACTTGATTGGATCCATTTTGGATATCAAATAAGTTGTATGGCAAAGCATGTATTGCCTCAAGCGATGAGCCGCCCAGGCTAAGGCACAACAAGTACGTTCTAACATTGTATATCTTGTTTCAACATCTGTAAATTTTTTACTTAGATAATAAATGGCATGCTCCTTTTTTCCTGTTTCATCATGTTGCCCCAGTACGCATCCCATGGCCCCGTCGAGGACTGTAAGATACATAATCAAGGGTCGGCCCAGAACTGGTGGGGCTAGAATTGGAGGATTTTGCAAATACTGTCGGATTTTTTCAAATGCATTTTGACATTCTTGGTTCCACACAACTGTTTGATTTTTCCGTAAAAGTTTAAATATCGGTTCACAAGTAGCAGTTAGTTGTGATATAAATCTTGAAATATAATTTAGTCTCCCAAGAAAACCGCGAACTTCTTTTTCTGTACTCGGGGGAGGCATTTCTGCAATGGCTCGAATCTTATCGGGATCAACCTCTATTCCTCTCTGACTAACCACAAATCCCAATACTTTGCCTGATCTCACCCCAAAAGTGCATTTGGAGGGGTTGAGCTTTAGCTTAAACTTTCTAAGTCTTTTGAAGAGTTTCTTTAGATCAATAATATGTTCTTCTTCTGCTTGTGACTTAGCGATCATGTCGTCTACATAAACTTCGACCTCTTTAAGTATCATGTCATGGAATAGGGTTACCATAACTCTTTGGTAGGTCGCTCCAGCGTTCTTCAGACCAAAAGGCATTACTTGTAACAAAATGTTCCCCAAGGAGTGATGAAAGTCGTTTTTTCCATATCTTCAGCTGCCATCTTAATTTGATTATACCCAGAGAAACCATCCATAAAAGAGAAGAGTGAATGGCGAGCCGTATTATCAACCAAAATATCGATGTGAGGTAACGGGAAATCATCTTTAGGACTAGCTTTATTAAGGTCCCTATAATCGACACACATTCGTACTTTGCCATCCTTTTTTGGCACTGGTACAATATTGGATATCCATTGGGGATAATTTGCCACAGGGAGGAATCCTGCGTCAAATTGTTTTTGTATTTCTTCCCTGATTTTTAATGACATATCAGGCTTCATTCGCCTTAATTATAGTATCCAATCCAGGCATATCCTGATTTGACCAGGCAAAAACATCTTTGTATTCATGTAAGAGTTGGATTAGTTTGTGATATACTTCTTTCTTTAAGATGGTGCCTGTAAGACCCATAATTTTAAAGTACACTTTATGCATTTTTATGTATTTTGGGATTTTGGCTCGAAGGCTTTTTAGCCAAAGTAATAACATTTTGGAGTTTATATGATCAAAAATTTACCTTGATGCCGATTAGAATTACTCGTCGATAAATAAATTAAATTAACTGCGGTGAGTCTTTTACGAAGAGTTTAATGCGTTACGGGTGAAATGGGAATTTAACAAATATCTAGATATTTTGAGATATTTGTTAAAAATAATTAATATATATATATGTTTGTTTGGAGAGAATAGAAAGAAAGGAAATTAGAAGGAATGAAAAGGAAAAGAAAAGGTTATATAAAGGAAAGAAGGAAAAAGGAAGAAAGGAAAAACAAAGGAAAGAAAGAGAAAGGAAGGAAAATCAGATTTTCCATCTTCCTCCCCCTGCAAAGTATTGGAAAAACAACATTGTATCCATCCTAAATATAATGAAACATCTTAAGGTCTTAGTAACAGTAATAATGCTTTTAGAATTACATTGGAATTGCATTAAATATCATAGGTGACTTGACTACTTTCCAATTCCTGATTTCTGCCCCTACTGATTTCTTAACTTCACTCTCCCTCGTTGATTCGAAAACGAAGAAAAACGGTATTAGGGATTCAAACACAAACCTCTCCGTTTCATCTAGATCTAAGCTTCGTTTCGCGAAGAGTTAGAAGGGAAAGTTGCTCACTACCACGCTACGGTGCTAGGGGACCAACTTGGAGGCGACGTTGCGAGCGGAGATTTTACCGGATTTACTCACGGTGCCGTAATCGCACGTTAGAGCTAACGCGAAGGTAAGGGCTCCTTCCAAACTTTTAGTTTGCATCTAGGGCCTTATCTGTGGTTGTGTGGAAACGAATTGTGTTAGAATTGGAGTATTGTTTTGGGAAAAATGATTTTACCTCATGTATGTAAGATTTTGAATAAATGAAATTTATTATGTTGATTTGTGTTCATCGTATTTGGCATGTTCATACTTGATGTTTGTTGATTGATGTGTTTTGGTGTGAATTATGAATTGAATGTGAGAATTTGTTTGAGTTTGTTTTGTGTAGAATTTGAAAACCATTAAGTTAAATGAGTATTAAGAATGGGGAATCTCTTAATGTCTTGTTTACTTAATGTGTGTTTGTTTGTGAAAAATCGTTTAAGTTAACTGGGCGTTAAGAATGGGGAATCTCTTAATGTCTCGGTTACTTAATATTTGTTTTTGAAAATCGTTTAAGTTAACTGGGCGTTAAGAATAGGGAATCTCTTAATGTCT
>NC_021161.2:20745621-20746130 GCF_000331145.2 Cicer arietinum | reverse complement strand
TCTTTTTTCTTTTTTCTCTTTGACCAATCTCCGTTTGTCATCCCTGGTGGGTTTGTAACCTAAACCCCACTTATCTCTATTTTCAGGAAGTTCCACCGGTTCTTTGAGCCCTTCTTCATCCTTCCCCAACCCGTGCCATGGATGGTGTCCTCTGCTCAACATGAACTTAGCCACCATAATAGCAGTGTTGGACATATGTGGTTCTATAGGTGTCGTTTCGACATAAGCGGTGTCCACGATTTCTAGTGTTTGGAAGGCAGTTTCTAGAGCGTCTTTTGTTGTCTCAACATAAGGTGTGGTGGACAAATTACTCACCAACAAATCTCCTTCTCCTGATACGATTACCAATTGGTCATTTATCATATACTTCAGCTTTTGGTGTAAGGTTGACGGCACTACGCCGGCAGAATGGATCCATGGCCTCCCCAATAAGCAACTATAAGCGGGTACAATATCCATCACGTGAAACGTGATTTCGAATGTGACCGGGCCTATTTGAATTGGGAGAT
>NC_021161.2:20696689-20745471 GCF_000331145.2 Cicer arietinum | reverse complement strand
GATTACCAATTGGTCATTTACCATATACTTCAGCTTTTGGTGTAAGGTTGACGGCACAACGCCGGCAGAATGGATCCATGGCCTACCCAATAAGCAACTATAAGCGGGTACAATATCCATCACGTGAAACGCGATTTCAAATGTGACCGGGCCTATTTGAACTGGGAAATCGATTTCCCCCATTACTTCTCTACGACTTCCGTCGAAAGCTCTAACAACCATGGGACTTGATCTCATATATGTACCATCACAAGGTAATTTTGCTAATGTTGATTTTGATATGACATTCAGTGATGAGCCATTGTCAATGAGGAATCTTGACATTATATGGTCGAGGCACATTACTGATATGTGTAGTGCTTTATTATGCCCTCTCCCTTCGGTCGACAGCTCATCATCTGTGAAAGTTAGGTGATTGTTGGCTGTGATGTTATTTATGATGCCTCCAAATTTGTCAACGGTGATGTCGTGAGTGACATGAGCCTCATTTAGTATTTTCATCAATAGCTTCCGGTTGGACTCAGAATTCATCAATAGGGATAACAATGAAATCCTTGTAGGATTATGGTTGAGTTGGTCAACTATTTTGTATTCACTCTGTTTGATGATTTTGAGAAATTCCTGAGCTTCTTCATTAGAAACCTCATTTTCGACTTTCTCCTTTTCAACTTTCTTTTCCTCTTTATCTGTGTATGCCTTCTCAAACACCACTCTCATTTCTCTTTGTGATTTTCCCGGGGAGTATATCCGACCGTTTCTAGTCACTCCTCCTATTCCTGAAACGTTCGTCACAATGGTGGCTTTAGAGCTAGAAACATCTTTGTTCTTATGTTTAGCTAGATGTACCTCTACATTATAATTCCAACGTATGGCTTTGTTGTCTTTATATGAAAAAGGGCTTGGTATCTGAACTATTAAGGTCCTCAAATCACCGGGGGCATTCATACTTTCCTCCTTAGTGAAATGAATGACCAATGGCTTTGGGATGGTTATGCCAAGTTTTTCTTCTGATTGGGTTGCAATCATACCGTCATCCTTTTCCCAACGACCTATTTGAATGGTGCCCATGTTTATCAATTTTTGAAGTTCTTTTTTGAACTCGTTGCATTCTTCTATGGAATGATCTTCATTGAGGTGGAAATTGCATCTTGCTTTCACATCGGCATTTCCTTGGATTAACCCAAATTTACATAACTCAGAGAAAATCAGTCCCATCGGGGCCTTAATTTTCTCGACCTCCCTTATTACTTGGTGATTTTCTTCGATTGCATTCACTATTGGCCCACCATGGACTGGTAGAGGATTATTCTTCACGCTAGGCTCGTTTTCTTTAAAATTCAACCATCCAGCCTTAAGCAAATCGCGCACCTTAAATTTTAAAGCTAAGCAGTTTTCAGTAGAGTGTCCTACAGCCCCAGAGTGGTAATCACACACGGCATTCGAGTCATATCCTTTTGGGTAGGGTGGTTCTATAGTTTTCCCGGGACATAGTGCAACCATAGAATTGCTAACCAGATGCGGTAATAACTCTGCATAGGTCATAGGGATTGGGTCGAAATGTACGAACTTCCTCCCACGATAGTTTTTCCCCTGACTTTCATATGAATCTTGATTCCCTTGTAAGTGTTGATTTAGAGTACCTGAGATTTGTGAAGTTGCAGCAGCGTAAGGGCGACGCACGAAAGAAGGATTAGCTGGGTTTGACGCCACAAAATGGCTTTCTTCCTCCTTTTTCTTATTCGCACCTGCGGGCAACTTTTTTGTGTTATTTAATCCGGTATAGCCAGAAGCAATCTTTCCGCTTTTCAATCCCATTTCTACTCTTTCACCTATGATGACGAGATCTGAAAAATTTGATGAAACCCTCCCTCCATTTTGTCATAAAATGGAGGTTGAAGAGTGTTTATGAACATGGTCACCATTTCTTTTTCAGATAGGGGGGTTCCACCTGGGAGGCTAGTTCTCTCCATTGTTGGGCATATTCCTTGAATGTTTCATTGCCTCGTTTTGTCGTATTTTGCAGCTGGATTCTATCAGGAGCCATGTCGAGATTATATTTGTAGTGTTTCAAAAAGGCATCCACCAGATCTTTCCAAGAGCTGATATGAGCTCGCTCAAGGTGCATATACCAACTCAGGGAAGCTCCTGTCAAACTGTCTTGAAAGAAGTGGATTAGCAGTTTTTCGTCATGGGCGCAAAAACCCATTTTTCGACAATACATAATAAGATGGTTCTTGGGGCATGTAGTTCCCTTGTATTTGTCGAATTCAGGCAATTTGAATTTCGGAGGTATTATAACATCAGAAACAAGGCATAGGTCTGAAGCATCAAATCCATAATTGTTTCCCCCTTCGACAACTCTCAAGCGTTCTTCCAAGGCTTGCCATTTTTCTTGGGATTGATTGCTCTCGAGCGGTCGAGATTCATGGTGTATGTTTAACATCACCGGCTTAGCTTCGGTAGATTTTCCTTGCGATGAAGAGCCAGGAAAGCCCGAAGTAAGGGGTGAAGGTTGCACTTGAGGGAACTCGCCAGTACCATGTTGTGGATTTGTAGCCACGACTAGTGTATTGTTGTTGGGGAGATGAGTGTCTATGGGTGGGGTATAACCTGGAGGAAGACCATAAGGTGGAAATTGTTGTGCCTTCCCTTCTTGATAATTGGTGAAAAGGTGTGGAACGACGCCCGTTGGGTGAACAAGAGTGTTTTGGGGCACCTCCTCATCTACCCGAAGAATCAATATGCTAGTACTGAATTTTGTCTTATGATAGAAAGAAGTATTAGATGATACAACAAAATTGTTAGTACAAAGTAATGAAAACATTGTCGTGCATTTCAACAATGAAACTAACCAAAAAAGGAGAAGTTTACAAACTTCAATTATTTATGACGTATGTTCAAATGTTTAGGTAACCCTTTAGAAGAAACGGTTAGTAAGGTAACCTCTCACTCAACAGCACAAATTCAAAAGGTTGAATGGCAACAAGTTGAAGCTCTGCATCATAAAAAAGGTTAAAGGATACATTCAAGCATCCTTGATTAAAATCAAGATAAAATCCAACAATGCTTAAAAAGGATAGATCAAACAGAACCAATCATTTGATCATCATCCTCTAGGAAGAAGCAAGCATTAGCACAATGTTAAAATTAACCTTAAAGAAGCCATAATAGAAATAAAGGACCAACACTCTCTTATGAAAAATCATTGTTTGATCTCACCGATAGAGAAGTTTGTATAAATAATGAGTTTAAGTATTTAATCATTTGGTCAAACTCATAGAGAATATCTTCCTCTGCCTGAAGCCATTCCTCTATCTGCTCAAGGAGAAGATCTTTGCCTCTGTTGTATAGCATATTTGACTCATCATCTAAGACTCATATATACAAAATCAAAGCATTAGAACCAAATACTGCTTCTATTGATTCAGGAGAAATAATGACCAAAACCAAGTTAGCTATGCATCTGGTTAGAAGATCATCTGAAAGAAAAGTCTGACAAACTCTTGTAAGATAAGAGTAAGGACAAATTGTATAAATTATCCTTGTTTGCCATCGGTCTGGTACTCTTCAATTTATTTCATTATTTTATGTGTACTTGTTTCTCTTACTTGATATGTTTTTGCTTGTTTATCTTATACCTATGTGTCTAGGAAATAGTTTTACTCCAATTTGTCTGTTTCTATTTTCTTTCTTGTCTTATTGTGTGTTAGTGTAGTCTCTTTTTATCCTCGTTACATATAAGTTATCTTGGTCTATGTAGTCTTGTCTTTCATCGTATCACCTATGTTCTTTTTAGAAAACTCTTCTTTGTCCATCTGCCGTTAAAACCTATGTTTTATTTATTTCTTTTCTACGCTTATTTAAATTCCTCTTCTCTTCAGTGTCTTTCGAAAATCATATTTTCGTTTAAAACCTTTCTCTCCCAACCTAAATCCAATAAAAATGGAGATCTCTTGAGGGGTAGAGAGAGGATTAGCCATCCCGTCAGCAGCTCTTAATAATGGTGGAATTTCTCCGATAGCAGAGTTGGTCAAATAAACTAGTTTGGTCAAATAAACGATCCATCCAAAACATTCCTTCTTGAACAAGTCTCTCGATAGTGTCTTTTTGTGTATACATCTCGTCTTCTTTTCTTGCAAGTTCAACTCGGTATGCTTCAAGGATCTCTTCTTGGCATTGCCTTTCTACCATGATCTTGTTTTCACATTCCACTCTTACCCTCTCTATTTGTTGCTTCAGATTTTCTTCTTGCCGACGGATGATTTCATGCTTTTCCCCAGATTTCTTTAGCAACTCTTTAAGCCTAAGACTTTCAATCACTGCATCATCCCTTTCTTGACGTCTGAGTCTTAACTCTTCATTTGCACCCCGCAAACAGATTCGAGTTCTCTCCTTGCTTTCTTCCTCCTCTCTTGCTCTTTTTTGTACTTTCTCAAGGATAAGGGATTGTTGGGTATTCTTATACTCCATATCTCTATAAGCCTGGTGAGCCAACTCCAATTCTTTTTGTAATTTTTCAATTTCTTGTCCTTTGGGAGCTAAGTCGACCTCTAAATCTTCAGTACTAAAAAAAGATTCTGTTGTTACTACCTCGGGAGTAATGATGGTGCTGTGAAAAGGCAACTTGACCTCTAATGCCCTCCTTTTCACCCAATTATGATATTCCTCTCCTATACCACAACTTCTAGGCCCTAATTCTTGTCCTCTTCTAACAACATCTTCCCAAGACTTACGTATTCTTCTCAACAAGCTAGCATCATAACCATCTCGTCCATGAATAACAAAAGATTTTGTAACATCCATTATTGGGGGTTTTGTCATAGGATAACCCAATTGTCTCAATGCAACATAGGGACTATAATTTATACACCCTTTGGTTCCCATGAGGGGAACATCTACGAAAACACCGCATCTACAAATCACTTCATTTATATCTTGACTCCGGGAGTACCATTGAATCGTTCTTTCGTTGAGATTTGCTAGAACGTTGGCCTATTCCTTTTTGCTCTTAGTTTTTAATCGATGCATGTCTTGAAAAATATGTTTGACAAACCAAAAATAGAGTATTGGTGAGCAACAATGGATTAGGCCCCCCTCTTTCCCATGACGGAAGTCGAGCGTGCAGTAAATGTCAGCCAAAACTGCTGGTACTGGATTCTCCCATCTATGCTTGTAAGCCAAAAAGACGTCTATCGCCACGAAATCCACAAAATCCTTAATAGTTGGAAATAAAATAATTCCATATATAATTAAGGCAAGCACATCCATGAAGGTGTCCCATTTTCAATCTCTTGCTAAGTTTACTGCTTTCTCCTCAAGATATTTTATTGGAAATCCAATCAAATTATCTTTGTTGGTTCTATTGTCTTCTATTTCCTTTATAGGGATATCAAACGTTTCAGCAATTGTGTTCAGTGAGGGATAGTGTTCCATGTATTGGTAAGGTTTACTCCCCTTCATCGGATATCCCATTATTCGTTCGAACTCCTCCAACGTTGGGGCCAACTGAAAGTCCTTAAAAGTGAAACACCTAAAAGGAGGATCATAGAATTGGGCCAACGTTGTAAGGGCATCCACTTGTACATTAACTTCAAGTAAGTCAAGAATCTTACCGAATTTCCCCATAAAGATTACACGTTGTACTTTCTTCAACTTCCGAGCAAGATTCTTAATGTTGTTCACATCAGGTTTAAGAACTCTCAATGGCAAGGTCTTTCTTAATGGAGTAATATTTGAGCCACCATTTGATCCCATATTTCCTGCGGTCAAAGTTATTCACAACAAGCCTTAATTTTTATGGTCTTGAAAATGATGAGATAATGATTTTTCAAAAGTAACAATGATAAAGACTATGATGCAAACAAACAAAGAAAATGATGATGAGGAAGAGAAAAAAAAACTTGGGTGTACTAGCGGGTAGTGAACATGACATAGAGTAAGATTTTCGTATGTACGTGCGATTTATACCATTTTTCCATGTGAACCTTTACTAAGGGTAGCTCTATAGTTCTAAATTGGTTCCTAGAGCACACAACTCAGTTCTAAAATATTAAACCAATTAATAGGTAAACTATTAAAATGGAAATATTATAGAAAAGGTCAACTCTAGGTGAGACTTTCATGACAACCAAACAAGATGTACATCCAGAAGATTATCATTACACAGTCTCGAACTTATCTTAGGTTGCACTCAGCCCGGGTATAGAGCCCACTCAAAAGTGTGTAAATCGTGTTAGGGTGTATAGAAAAATAAAAAAAATAAAAAAAATAATCACAATGAAAATAAATTGACAAAATACATATAATTATATCAACAATATGACAAAAATAAAAAAATAAAGAAAAAATAAAACAATAGGGGTAATATAAATAAAAATAATAAATAATAAAATAACTATATATAATTAATTAGATTGGGCTTGACTCTCAAATTGTCCCCAGCGGAGTCGCCAGCTGTCGCGTCCGGTTTGTCCGCGAAAAAAAGAGTCGCCACCAATTTTATTTTTATTAAAGGAAAAATTGGATAAAACCTAAAATAATATTTTTGAATCAAAAATTTAGATTCAGGAGTCGATTACGAGTAGGGAAGTATTATCGCCCTACAACGTCCGTTAAAACGGTTACCCTATAATTAATTATATACAAACTATTTATTTATCTATTTATTTATTTTTACCCCAAAAAGAATGATAAAAAATTAAATTATTTACATTTATGAAAGAAAAAAAATATTTGTTTTGTTAATTTGGTTTGACAATGGGGAAGACCTTGCTCCTACGTATCCCCAGGTGCAATAGGGAAATCAAAACACACGTAGTTCTTGGGTAGAAAATATTTATGTGTTGACCGATTTTATTATTATTTTTATTTATATATGTATCAAAAAATAAAAATAAAAATGTAATAATAGTAATAATGATGATAATAATAATAATAATAATAATAATAATAATAATAATAATAATATTTATTCATGGATTATATCTTCTATATTTGTTTTAAAGGAAAGAAAAAAAAAATTAATTCTTTAATTAAAAAAAAACGTAATGTGGCGGTATGTGAACGAGACAAATGGACACGACGGTGAAATAATCTGTTAAATTATTTGCTCGTACGTTGTCGGATATGTCGCGACACAAAGGCCACCCACGATTGAGAGTGAGTAATATGGTGCGGCGAGCGAGGATGAATTTCATCCGGCGGCCGCGACCATTAATTCTAATCCTAAGGGTGAAAACATTTATCTGTTGTTATGATTTTTTTTTTTAGTTGATAAAGATGTATTATGAATATTATATTACAATATGGTGAAATTTATTTTCTCGGCCTATAAACATCAATTAGTTATATTAATTATTATTATTTTTTGTGTTGCAAAGAAAACAATTTTAGGATTTAAACGATTCTTTTGAAAAAATAAAAGCTTTACACGTGAGTTTACTTTTTACAAACAGGAAAAAAAATAGAAAGCGAAATAAAATATATTTAAAAAAAGATGCAAAAACAAAACAAAAGACTAATAAGCAGAAAATTAGAGAGAAAAAAAAAAATGATACCTTACTCCTGAATTGTTGTTTTGCTAGACTGATTGTTTCAAGATCAGATTTTTTTCTTCTCTCTTGCCAACTAATCTCTCTCTTTTTTATGTGCTCTCAATTTGTGTTTTCAATTGTGCTCCTCTTTGTCTTCTTGTGGCCGACTATTTATAGACTTTTGGGTATAGATTTCAAAAGACAAAAGAATAATTGTCAATTGATTACCATTAATCTATTTTTGTTGGTTTCTTTTCTTTTAATTGGCCACAATTATACCGATTCTTATTGCTATTGATTCATTTATTCGGTTTTCTTTTCTATTCAATTGATCACCATTATTCTGATTTTTATGACCATCAATCAATTTCTTTTCGGTTTTTTTCATTTATTTTGATCATCATTGCATCGATTTTTATGACTATCAATTCATTTCTTTTCCATTTCCTTTATTTTTATTATTACCTTTATATTTTAGAAAATAGTCTGAACAAGAATTAGAGGCAAACAAGAACCGAAAACACTTGTGATTGTTAAAAGCTTATATCCCTAATTATTTATTTTTATTTTTATATTTCTTCACATATATTTATATATTTATTATTATTATTATTATTATTATTATTATTATTATTATTTCCTTTTTTAATAAAAAGTAAAAATCGGACAAAATTATGTGTCAACAGAGTGTTCAAAGAAGTCTCCTGATTCTGATTGTTAATCTAACACTTTTGTTTCTCCTGATGTATTAGGTTCCTCTTTGGTTTTGGAAATGATGGTAATTTTGATTCTTCTTGTAGTTTTAGTTCTGTTGATATGTGTGATTTCTCTGTCAATTTTGATTTTCTTGATATGTGTGATTTCTTTGCCAATTTTGATTATGTTGATACTCCAGATTTTTCTGATATTTCTGGTTCATCATATGGTTCTCGTTTTGATAGGTATTGTGATGATCAGTCATTCTTCCACCTGAGTTAGTTGGCTTCTGTGTGGTAGGTCTTGGAACATAGATCTTTTTGTCTCCATATATTTCAAGCATTGATTGACTAGGCACCATGACTGGTGTTTCAATTTGGTTGCTTAAAACATCTGTAACATAAACAATTTTATCCTTTGGTACCCAAATCTGGTTAGGTCCAGGTTTGTTAGATCTTAAAGGTTTGTTGCCTTTCCATGTGGTTAGCATAGGACAAGACATTTTAGTGTGGTCATTCTTATAGCAAATAATACATAAATCATCAGAGGGGACAAACTTATATTCAATTGCTTTCTCTTGAAATCCTATTCCTCTTATAATATTCCTACTAGCACCATAAATCATAGATGCATACTTGTTTCTTTTCATACCATTATCAAGAAAATCTTAAAATACTTCTTCATGCTTATCAGAGTTACATGTGGTATATTCAATTGATTTTGAAATATAATTACTTTTCAGAGTTAGATTTCTAGCCTTACAGCAATAACAATTTTCATATTTGCATTTTCTATTTTAAGTTAAGTAATATCAGTTAGAGTTGCATTTTCTATTTTATGTTTAGTAATATTAGTTTTCAGAGTTATATTTCTTATCTTAAATTCAAATACGTTGAATTACAAAGCACCTGACCCTCCAAGTCAGTCTTCCCAAACAGCCTAACAACCCCAGACTATTGAAGAACTAATCACCTTGACCTTACAAGCCAAGTCTTCTCCGAAAAACCTAACAACCCTAGATTGAAAAATGAACTAACCACCTTGACCCTACAAGTCATGTCTTCTCCTAACAACCTGACAACCCCAGATTGAAGAAGAAACTAAACCATTATTGGGTTGGATACAAAAGATTGAAACTTGAGTAGTTGCTTCTAACAAAGCTTATAATAATAATAATAATAATAATAATAATAATAATAATAATAATAATAATAATAATAATAATAATAATAATAATAATAATAATAATAATAATACTAATAGTAATAGTAATAGTAATAGTAATAGTAATAATAATAATAATAATAATAATAATAATAATAATAATAATAATAATAATAATAATTATCAAAATAAACTTACAGGACGTTTATGGTATCAAACTTGGTGAGGGAATAAGTTACATAACATTGGTTATAAATATTTAAAATTCTGTAAGTTTATTTTGAAAAATAATAGTTTCTGGGTTGTAAGTCTCGTGTTTAAGCTGACGTACAGGCGTTTAAGGACAGTGAATCATTTGAAAGTTTCTTCAAAATAAAAAGAAAATTTTTAAATATCGATAATCTCTTTTGTAGAACTTCTTCTTTTTCCACTCCTTCTAGCCAAAACTTCTCAGGAAAAAAGGAACCTATCAATAGTGAAGAAATTACTATTGAAGACTTCCAAAAATCTATAAACAATTGGCAAATCCCAAAAATAAAAAAAAAGATCAGGTCTATGAATCTAGTCTTTTCAAAAATCTATTAAAAATTGATTACATAATCAAAACTCCTTTTGTTTTAACCAAAACTCCTTTTGTTTTATTAGAAAATATTACTCACACTGTCATTTTAGGGACTCCTTTCATTAAGATGATAACTCCCTACTCAGTCAATTACGACAGTATTTCTTGCAAAACAAAAGAAGCCAAAATTGTTTTCCATTTTATTGAAAAACCCAGAACAAAGAATTTAAATCTTTTAAAAGCTTGTTCTGTTTACAAATCTGAATTAAATTGAAAATGAAATTAAATCTTTTAAAAGAAAAACATCTATATTTTCTGAAACAAGATGTTTCTTTCCTCATAACTGAACAACAATTACAAAATAGTTTCATAAAACAAAAAATTTCAGAACTCCAAAAAGGAATTGAAAATGAAATTTGCTCGGATATGCCAAATGCTTTTTGGGATAGCAAACAACATATGGTAGATTTACCATACGAAAATGACTTTTCTGATAAACCAATCCCAACAAAAGCTAGACCTATTCAAATGAATTACGAACTAGAAACGCATTGCAAAGCTGAAATCCAAGACCTAGAACAAAAGGGTCTAATCACAAAATCTAGATCCCCTTGGAGTTGTGCAGCCTTCTATGTGAATAAAAATTCTGAAATAAAAAGAGGTACACCCAGGTTAGTAATAAACTACAAACCTTTAAACAAAGCTTTAAAGTGGATTCGATACCCAATTCCAAACAAAAAAGATCTCTTACAAAAATTACATTTGTCATCTGTATTTTCAAAATTTGACATGAAATCAGGATTTTGGCAAATACAAATTGATTCAAAAGACTGTTATAAAACAGCGTTCACTGTCCCTTTTGGCCAATATGAGTGGACAGTAATGTCTTTTGGATTAAAAAATGCTCCTTCTAAGTTTCAAAGAATTATGAATGAAATTTTTAATCCATTTTCAAAATTTTGCATTGTCTATATCGATGATGTTTTAATTTTTTCAGAAACTATTGAACAACATTTCAAACACCTTAGAACATTTTTAATGATCGCTAAGAAAAATGGTATGGTGGTTTCAAAATCCAAAGTTTCACTTTTTCAAACAAAAATCCGCTTTCTAGGACATTATATCTCTCAGGGTACTATTACCTCTATTGAAAGGTCCTTAAGTTTCGCAGATAAATTTCTAGACAAAATTCTTGACAAAACACAATTACAAAGATTTTTAGGAAGCTTGAACTATGTATTAGATTTTTGTCCCAACATTAATAGGATGACAAAACCTCTCCATGATAGGTTAAAGAAAAACCTCGTCGCATGGTTAGAAGAACATACCAAAATAGTTCAAATAATCAAAAAACAAGTTAAAGAAATACCTTGCTTGCATTTAGCTGACCCATCAGCCCAAAAAATTGTTGAAATAGATGCATCAGAAATAGGATATGGGGGTATCCTTAAACAAAAAACAAATAACAAAGAATGCATTGTACAGTTTACATCTGCACACTAGAATGATTGCCAAAAGAATTACTCTACCATTAAAAAGAAAATTCTTTCAATTATCATGTGCATTACAAAATTTCAAAGCGATTTACTCAACCAAAAATTTTTACTTCGAATTGATTGTAAATATGCAAAAGAAGTTTTACAAAAAGATGTTCAAAACATTGCATCAAAACAAATTTTTGCCAGATGGCAAGCAATCCTTAGCATTTTTTATTTTGAAATTGAATTTATTAAAGGAGATCAAAACTCAATTCCAGATTTTCTAACCAGAGAATTTCTCCAAAACAGGACTTGAGTGATGCCCAGAAAATCCAAAAGAATTGAGGTCCAGAAGGACCAACCACAAGAAACCCCAAAACCTATCTCATCTACAAAACCCATTTGGTCTTGGGTAGAAGTTGTCGAAGAAAATGAAGCCCAAAACCAAATTCAAAAATGGCTTGCCAACCAACAAATAGTTGGTCCAAACAATTTCCAGGAGATAAAAGACTCAATTGAAGAAAACCTTCAACTCCAAAAAGTTGCAAAACTCCAACAAGAGATTGAATCCCTCCAAATACAACTGCCTTCTTTTACGGAACAGGAAAGGGGAGAATCTTCAAAAACCACTTCTCAAAAAATTATTTCAAAACCTTTACAGGAGGAATCATCCTGTAAAATAATTGCAAAACTCTCTCAAGGAGAAACTTCAAAAATTATTTCAAATGATTCTGAGATTACTTTGTTTAAACTAAAATCTGAATATTTTGTCAAAACAGACTATCAAAACATTTGAACAATTGAGGATCATTTCTATAATAAAAAACCTCAATTAGTTATCTCAAAGATTTTTCCAAAAGGCAAGTTTTTCAAACCGTATGATTTATCAACGCCCCAGCCTTACTATAAATCTATTCTTGAATGTACCCGATCTGTAACAATTCAAGACAATCCAAAAGAAGGCCCAGTAGCCTATTCAACGGCCAAAATCCACAAAATCATCCCACCTTCAGAATGGGGATCAAACCTTTACACACCAAAACAGTTCCCAATTGATTTCAAAACTACGATAAACCATTGTAGGACTTTTAATTATTGGGCCTATCAACAAGCCTGATACAACATTTTTCTCATTCAAAACAAAAAATTTAGCCATACTTGGCTATTTTTCTTTAACCTTACCATGGAACCTTCCAAAATTCCTCAATGGTTTTCTCATTGGTGGAAATTCTTTGGTTCCATTCTAGATATCTTGAAAATGGAAGTCCAAGAAAGCTTCCAATTATACAAAACTCATTACAAACCAACAGTCAGGGAACACATTTTTCACCCTCTAATGCTATTCTCTACAAAATTCTTTCTACCATGGGTATTAGCCTAGTATTTTGACATTAACCAAAAAGAGACCCAAACAATCCTCGTCAGAAGATTCAAAGTCAGATGGTGGACAAAATTCTCTATTCCACCAAGTATCAAAAAACAAGTTGTATCGGCATGGCTCCAAAGACATGGAATGAAGAAACCAGACCCAATGGCTACTAAATTCTTGGCCCAAAAATCATTTGCCTAAACACAACTAGCAGCGGCAAAATCCGAGGAGGAATACTTTGAAATCATGGCCCAACTTCTCAAAAGTAAGACCCAATCATCAAAACATTCCTCAGACAGCGCTTCTGAAGACACCAATAATATAGAAAATGAAAATGAAGACGACTGTTTCGGCATCTTGTTACCCATAAAATGAATGCAATGGCCCAATACTCTTGGCCCATTAAAAAAAAGTCTTGTATATCATGTAATGGGCGTAGCCCAAATTTCATTTCAAACCGATTTAAAAATAGTCTTGTATATCATTTAACGGGTCTGGCCCAAAATGATTTCAGACTTAAAAAAAAAAACGAATATTTTCTTTCTGAAAAGCAAAACGCAAAAAGAAAAGTTGTTTGCCACTTGTCTACCATCTGCACCAAAAGTCAAAAGTGGCACCGAAAGTAGAAAGAATCTCATCATTTCCTCCACCTCATAATGCAGCACAAGCGGAATCCTTTCCCTATATAAGGAAGGCTCCTCTTCACTTCAAGGCAGATTTGTAGAAAGCATCTGTTAGAAATCTTGAGAGTTTCTTGAGTGTCTCCTATATTTTCATAATCTTGTATTTTTCTTTTAAGTTTTCAAAACCAGTTACCATTGTAAGTATTTGTTACTATGTATTAATTATATTCCGCCTTTCATCAAATCCTTCTTTATATTCTGCAAAATAAGTATGTTTTGTACTTGCAGCTAATCGCTGATATTGTGCATCAGAAAGTGTGTTATGAACATTTGCTTTTTCTCTTTTGTTTTTCAAATTGTTTTTCTAATTACAATAGACTTGGATATCATCCTTGATGATTTACCATGTTTTAAATTTCGTAATTTGTGGATTTGGTTTTGTTTTGTTGAATTAGCATTCGTTGTACATCGTTTGCAAATCTTAGAACATATTCTTATATTAGAATTTCTCTCCTATTGTACAGCGAACGCTAATATCAGACCCTTAAATAATAATAATAATAATAATAATAATAATAATAATAATAATAATAATAATAATAATAATAACTCTCACACTCTAAGAAAAGAACACTCAGAATATATTTCTAACTTGAAAAAGTATTTCTCTCTTTGAACTCTAAGACTACTTTTTTTTGTTTTTCGATGATTTTCTTCTTCAGCATAGTATCTATTTATAGTTAAAATTTGGACAACAATTTAGTCCTTGTTTAATTCTGAGTTGTATTTTGTTCAGATTGCGTTTGTAAATTCTTCAGATTGATTATATTCATATTTTGTTGTAGATAAATCTTGATCAAATCTTTTTCAAATCTTCTATAAAATTTGATTATATCTTCTTTCATAATCTTTGAAGTCCAATACAACGTTCTCATAAAATATTTTTGTTATCATAAAAACTATAAGTATAAAATCAAATTGGTTCCAACATCATTGAGAAATAGCCAATGAAAATCACCATTGCTATTGCAGGCATCATATTTTTGTGGGAATGCTAGCTATTTGAATCAAAAGATGCAACCATAATGCACTAAAACTATGGCACATAAAAAATTCATATAACTATGTTGTGGACAAGTGAGACAAATATGTTGGTAAATGTGAAAATTATATGAGGATGTAATAGGAGGATTTGAACATGTTTTATTATTAGGAAATATATATGGAAACAAGAAAAAATCGATATGTACACACATGCACATCTTCACTAATAACCAAGATAACCAAAAACTTAACTCTAACATAAGTGCATATAACATTGTTGCCGTAGTGAGTGCATATCATAATATTCGAATCAAGATTATTATTGCAGAGGTACGTAATACTTTTGGTTACACTATACATATAAAAAGGCTTGGAAGGAAGAACAAATATCACTTGCAAATGACCTCGGTGACTTGTAAGCCTCTTATAGTGAGCTGCCTAGATGGATGGATGTTGTCCAACAGTTTATACCAGGCACAATAGTAATATAAAACAAAACCATTTGTGGTAGATTACATAGAAGGCCCAAATAGAGTAATTCATATATGTGTGATCTGGTCATTTAAGTGCACACAATCCTTATTTTGATTTAACTTTTTTTATTGAACTAACTATCTTCTGATCTTAGTTACTAGACGATCTTCAGTTACTAGAGGATCTTCAGCTCTTGCCTTCCAACACACTTTATAGCTTGATATCATCATACGATGACGATAATAACCAAATGATTACTATCAAATGAACTCAGCTCTTTCAGATGTCTTTACATTACTAAATATATATTCCCTGCATACTTAAAGCAATTGTCGAAGAATAAATTGTTCTCTTGTTATGTATTGTTTTTAATCATCAAAACATGAGAGTAAACATTATATAGGAATAAGGACAAGAGGTCTATTACCCATTTGAACAAGAGGCTCCTGTGTGATGTGAAAGTTGCATTTTTTTAAAAAATAAACATTACAATACAGTTTTTCTATAGAGTTTTTTTTTATATGTAATTGTGATCATTTTTAATTTTGGGAGCTACTTGAGGATGAGGATGATTGAATATGAATTATAATTATTATATTTGTAATTAATGTACTATTATTTTAATAAATAAATTTTTGTTGTCTCAATTTGATTCAGATATAGTATATCACAAATTTATATTTTCCATTTGAAGTATTTTGTCTGAAATTCGTCTAACAAATATTGCATCAAAATTTGGGACCAGTATTATAATTGGCAACAAGTGTTTTTTGGACAGGGTGTATTTCATCTGAAATTGGTGCGAAAATAATTATGTCCAAAATTTGTATTAAAAATGTCTAAAATCCATACAAAAATCCTACTGATAATGACATTTTTTTACAAGTGTCCCCATCTTCACGATTGATTTTGATATTTTAAGAGAGAGCTCTACACTTTCGACGTTTTCTAGCGCCTAAGCCTTTCCATCTTAAAGATCGATTTTCAATAAACGTTTGCCAACTAGATCTATCATTTTCCATATTAGCAGAAATAGATAATTTCATATGAAATATACATATGAGAGAGTAAAGTAATCTCTCACTATTTAAATAAAAAAAAATATTAAGTATTTTTCTCTCTTTGAATGATGGGATATCACCTTTTATTCTCTTATAAGTAAATTAGATATTAGAGAATCCATTTCCCATTTGAATAAAGGTTCACCACACATACCCTCCCCTACTTCACATCATATTTGTACATTCTTACTTGTATAGATGTCAATTCTTTAAATTAATGTATATTTAAATTTAAAAATAAAGAGTAGATTGCAACATAAATTTAAATAAAGCAGAGAAGAAAAATAACACAAATGATTTTCTTTGACAATCAACCACCATTTCCTCTCTCTTTTTAATAATAATAATTATTATTTTATTAAATTACATCGACATTGCAGTCTGTGTGTAATTGCCAAAAATACGATTAAGAATTGCAGCCAATCGAACTCCTCCTTGAGCTAATCGCAAATTGACTATAGGAAAACGTGACAGGAAATAATCATCTGCAAAGTATATTTTCATGATTTAATTAGAAGAATATATATATATAGATAGATATATAAGGAAATAGGTTCACTAAGAGAGTTATGAACTTGTTATAACTTACCTTCGAGTGTTGAGCCTTCAGATGCATCTTTATATGCCCATTTACAAGCATCTTCATTACTTTCAGAAGCGTATCTAAAAATAATACCCCAAAGTCAATCGTGGGAATTCCAGCCAAGTATCATAGATAAATAATCTCGGACTCACATGAATAAAATATACTTGGATCAAGTTTAGTTATTTAAAAAAAGAAGCTGCTAAGGCACTTGTTAATGAATTAATAAAGGAAACAAAACTAAAATTTTATGTGGGAATAAAATCAATTTTTAAAATTTTAAATTATTCAATTTACCAGTTTTAAAATTATATTTTCGCATTTAATTTTTTAAACAAATGCCTCTGAGACACTTGTAAACTTTTACTAGAAATATAATTTATTCATGTTTAGATTTCTATTTGGGGATTTTAATTAAACATCAAATGAGAGAAGGATTAAATATGAACACAATTTTTGTAAGTACTAAAATTTATAGTAGAGTATTTTTTTAAGAGCTAAAATTTCACGGGATTAAATAGTTTCATCCAAATCACCAAACAAGAGAGAATTTATAAGAACTAAAAAAAATATTTTATAAGAACTAAAAAAAATATTTAAGGTGAATCCCTTTATAGCTTGTGTAAAATGGAAGTTGTTGTTCTATGAAACAGAGGATTTACTAACATATTCGTGTATTCAAAATTATGCATAATAAAACTGTTATTGAGAATTTTCAAAAATTTAAGAGATTTGAGCAAATTCATAATAACTTATCCTACTAATAGGTGTGAATGGAACATACATGATTGGGCATGCGATGTTATTAGAATTGCAGTTCTCCCATTCTTCTTCTTCTTTAACCCATACTTTCTGTTTATTCAGATAACACGACAAAAAGTGGAAGAAAAATATGAAACTTTGAACGTATAACAATATATCTTGTGATAACCAAAAAAATGAATATGATGCATATTAATGGAATACCGTAATATTCTGTTGAATTGCATCAATGAACTCCCCCATGTCTGAGTCATAGAATCTTTCAACTTCTGTCTCAAGTATGCTATCATCCCAAATCTACATACGGTATACAATTTGATAGTAAATAATAGTATGACAAATATATAATAGTATTAAATATATTTTCTATAAAAATATATTTTTTTTAAGTTTAATTTCTATGTAAATTTTATTCAATTTTGATCTTTATTTTTCTTTTGTTAAGTATACAGAAAATGAGTGTTTTTAATCCATGTGTAAACTCCTCATAAAAGTAAATTAGAAAAGTACTTATAAAAAAGTAAATAGAAACTAAAATTAAATAAAATTTATGTAAGGACTAAATTTTAAAAAAATGAATTTTATATAGACAAAAAATTTATATAACCGTATAGAATATGTTTTACTGGAAAAAAAGAAGTGGTGAGTTAGACTTACATGGTGAAGATTTTGCTTTCTTGTGTACCAATGAACATTAATTGTATTGCCTCCTTTGTCCGAGAGAAAGCCACAATGTAGAGGCTGCAGGTTAAAAATATAAATGATACGCATTAATTATATATGGTGTTAGATCAAAATTAATGAGTTAGATGTGTTTATTTTATAAAAATATTTTATGTTCTTATTTTTTAAAAGGTATTTGTTTATTGCACTTTTTTGAGATTTCTTGAAATTATATTTTTTTTAAATATAATGAAAACATGTTTAATATTTTTTTTTTTTTTTAAAAAATAGATACAAGTGTTTAGTTTAAAAGTCTTTTATCTCCTTATTATTAACATATAAAATTATTACAAATTTAAAAATATATATATATTCCCAAAAAAAATAACTCTTATATGTGTGATTCGGTGCCCGTACAAACCTGATGAATGTCTCCTACAAAATGTGAAAGGAAAAATAGGGCTTGCGTAAGGTTATCTGATATAGACATAGTGATGTTACAAGATCCTAACAAGAATCTGTTAGAAATAAAGAAGAAATATACAATAACAAAATAATTGGGTACAACTGAGGCAAGTAAATTGTTATTTATTTTTTATTAAATGAAGAAAGTAATTTTAAAATTGGGAGCAATTTACATTTAGATTTTGTGGCAGTTCCATATTCGAGGAGCTGGTTGGTGTAATTTGTAATGGCACCCACAACACATCGCCCTTTAATATCAGATTTCCGATCAATACAATCCCCTGAATTAATGTTTAAACAACAATAGGTCAGTACTCTAGCAAAACATGCTATGATATTTTTTTAAATAAATGATAAATATCATAATAAATTCACATACAACTATAACTTTTTTATTTTGAACTCAGAATAAGACTAAAAAATTATGACATTATTATTCCATAAATTATGTTAGCAAGATCTTTAGCAATAAATTCATAAACATCTTTAGTTGATTATCTGAGTTCATGTGATAAAATTTGTAGTAGTAATTTTATTCAAGATATAAATATAACAAAAGCTAAACTTTTTTGTAAAATATTCAAATATTTAATAAATGAATTTGGATCATCTCTTTTTTCTCCTTTATTTTCTCCTTTATGAAATGAGAAACATAGACAAACAAACAATTTTAATGAATTATATTCACACAAAAAAGTAAATAAATAATTTTTTTGTGTCTATCTCTCTTGTGATATGATGGAGAAAAGGAGGAAGGAAAATGAGAAGATTTTAATCCTTAATAAATATGTTTATAAAGTGTCAATAACTGGTTAGAAGTTGACTTTTATAATGAGAATAAAAGAACTAACGTATTGTTAGTGTAAAATTATTTTACATCGCCAATTAATAATAATTTGTCACAACAACAACTAATGAAATACTTGTCTTTGATTTAAAAACTGCAAAATGTGATCTGGCAGATTGAATTGTTACGATTGAGTGAAAAGGTAAAATTGTTGTACTTTATCAATGCTACCTTTAAACTCTTATGTAATACGAAGAAACAAAATTTAAATCTCACATGAGACATTTATAAAAATAATTATTAGTGTCATTGTTATTAATAATAATTTATTTTTCCCCAATTTATTTAAAAATGTTATTTATAAACAAAAATCTCCTTATGTACATATCTAATCATATTTCAATGTTTTGAGAATTGTGCAAATATTTAATTGAGTAAATTACTCTTTTGGTCTCTTATGCTATTTCTGTATTTCACTTTTATCTCTTAAGTTTTGTTTGTTTTATTTTAATTCCTCTTGTAATTTTTATTCTATTTCGATCCCTTAAGATACAAAAGTTAGACATTTTAGTCACTTAAGTTAAAATATTAAACTCTATTGGAAATAATCAAAATGTATAATGTGTGTAACTTAAGGGATCAAAATATTTAATATTTGTAACGTAAGAAATTATAATATAAAAAAAATAATTTAAGAGATCAAAATGATTAATGTTTATAACTTAAGAGATTAAAATAAATAAAAAATTGAGACTTAGTGAAACTTAAAAATAACTTAAGGAACAAAAAAACTTAATTTATCTTGTTTAATAAATACATCCACAAGGTGTTTTTTTGAATAGTTAAAGTTTGATTTTGAATTCGATTTTGAAATCAGAAGAGAGAGAATTTAAATCTCTTTTTGAGACAATAGTACAAATGATTATTATTGTCAATTTTATTATTAATAATTTTTCTTTTAAAATTAATATTTAATAAATACTAAAATATGATTAGTTGGTTACAGTGAAATTGAACTTCAATTGTTTAAGCAAGATCTTGATTTGGAACTTTATCAATGGAACGGGAGATTTTACTAAAAATGACTAGTTAGATTATCCGACGATATCATCAACGGAACTATAAAGACATTCAGACCAATTATTATATGAGTAAAAATTGTAAGCTTATAACTTATAACACTTTGTTCATAGTTTTAAATTTTTTCCACATGGGCATTGGTCAACACCATACACAAGAGTGAGAGTAATTAGTGAAATAAACTTAAAACCATGAGAGGTGAATGAGAAAGGATCTTACTACTGTCCTTGTAACTGCAAACGGAGTCAGGAGTATTAGCAAAATGCAAAGCAGACGACCAAGGATAGGCCAACTTTACATGATCTGCCCATGAACACTTGCTAGATAAGTCATTGTTTGCAGATTCTGGCAACAATTTTTTCACAGCCTTCGCAGCTGCATTGCTTAGGCGAGCCTGTTAAAAAAAACAAATCAAAATTAATGAACACAATTGGAGAGATTAATTTCTACAGTGTCATGCAGAGGATATGTGATTTACATTTTACACAACCTATAGGCAGGATCCTTACCTGAGCAATCTTACAAACAATGGCATGGCCATCATCTCCCCACCCTTTGGCGTTTTGAAGCAAAAGCAAGAATGAAACTATGGCCACTAGCACAATTTTGTAACAACCCATAGTTCTCTACTCTATTATAGCACAACAGTACTTATTACAGTACCCTGCTTTTCATAAACATATATATAACAAAAAACTCCTTGTGCAAAGCACGAGGGAGTGTTAACTTTGCACATTTTTTTTAAATATTATTTGTAATACTTTTGAATGGATTTGTGATTTTAAGTCAATAAGGATAAGCTGTCTAATAAATCTATTGCCCGTTACAGAAACGTGGTATATATTATTTTTTCGGGATGTTATCTTCAGATCCAAAAAGCATTAATATATTCAATAATGAAGGAAGCATATTGTGAAATGACAGCGACATGTGAGATGGTTGATTTAAATATATAATTGGCCTATCCAATTATGCGTTTTTATTTTTATTTTTAATTCTTATAAGTCTTTTTGTTTGATTTTTATTATCGTAATATATTTTTGTTTTGTTTATTTTTTTTTATCTTTGTTCTTTTGTTTTAATTATTTTAAAACTAGTTTTTATTACAAAGAATCCTTACGATATATATTTGATTTTAATCTTTAATTTATTAAAGATATACAAAATTGTAGAGATCAATTTCAATAAATATCAATTTTGTAAAGATTAAAATAAAAGAATAAGGATAAAAAACAAAACGAAAAGATTTTTTGAGAGAAAAAACGAATCAAAAGACTTACATAGACTAAAACAAAAACAAAAAACGCATATTTGTCGAGATCAATCATATATTTAAGCAATTAATTCTTTTTGACTTAATTATTTTTTTTTTGTCCCTTATCTTATTTTCTTGTTTCACATTAATCTCTTAATATTTTTCATTCTATTTTGTTCCATTAATTATATTTCTGTTAATCAAGTTGACCACTTCCGTTAATTTACATAAGAAAATGTTAAGAAGTTTTATCATATCACTTATCTTCAAATCCATAAACTTATAAATTTATGATTTTCTTCAATCTAAAATTCAGAAAATTTATCAAACCCATAATCTTTCAAATCCATAATTTAAAATTCAAATTCATAACCCGTCAAACTCACATAAATGAAAAAAACCCCAAATTCATTCTTCATTGTTGTCATAGTTATAGAATCCAATTTATATGTTCAATGTCCTTGAATTTTGTCAAAATAGTCTCTTGAAATTTCATCAATTATCACAACTTCAAACAGAAATACAAGAAACTTTTTGTTGTAAAACTCTATTATATCTCTTTGGCATTGCACTTTCACAAAATCTATAAAAAGAACTCACTTTTCCATTTCCACAACATCACTACCTCAATCCCTTTGCTTTCAGATTACCAATCTAAAGTAACTCCAAATTCAATTCCAAATAACTCAATTTCTTCTTGCTTTGATCCATCTCATTTTGTAACCACTCCAAACACATGCATTCATATTTAATCTAAGTAGGGTTGGGTAAATAAAGTTGATTCAACAAATTTAGTACTTCTCGAAAATGTTTGTGAATTTGACCCAACAGATCGATTTTGATCATTGTCATGTTTATTTTATTTTGTTTGTTAATTTACAAGAGAATTCTAAACAAGCGAATGGGTTTAGGGTTTTTCTATTTTTCATTTTTGTGAGTTTGAAAGGGAGTGAATTTGAATTTGTAAGTTAAGAATTTGAAAGGTTATGAGTTTAAAGGTAAGTGAAATGAAGGACATGATAAAATTTAGTATTTTTTGACATAAACTAATTGAGTGACTAACAAAAATATAGTTAAATGGCCAAAATAGAACAAAAAATAATTAAGTTGCACTAGTGCATTTTAACCTTGTTACATCGTTGATATCAGATCGGTTGTTATACATCCAATGTAATAAACAAGATGGTGGCAAATTTGTTATTATGGTAAACTTTGTTAGATTTGTTCTAATTGAACTGTTCTAACAAACACATTAAAAAAATAAAACTACAAAAAAAAAATTATGGTAAATTTATTATTATAATAAATTTTATTAGATCAGTTCTAATTGAACTGATCTAACATACATATTAAAAATAAAAATAAAAACTGCACACACAAAAAACTATAGTAAATTTATTATTATAGTAAATTTTGTTAGATCTGTTCTAATTGAACTGATCTAACATATACATTGAAACAAAGACTACAAAAAAAAAAGCAGTGACAAATTTGTTATTATTACAAATTTTGTTATATCTGTTTTGTTAGACTGATCTAACACGCCTTTAAAAAAGAAATTCCTAAGTTAACTAAAGAATAACAAGTCCGGTGTGCCAACCCTTTCATTATCGTTCTTCTTCATCTTTCTTCAAACCCCTTTCATTTTTTCATCACATCGTTCCTTCTTCTTCTTCATCTTTCTGCAAACCCACAAACCCACGAATCCAAACCCGCGAATTCAAACCCGCGAATCCAAATCCATTTTTCATCCTTCAACGTTCGTTTTTCATCAAACCCAACCACATTTAACCTTGTGAAAACGTTTTCGTCCTTCATCAGGGAAAACGTGAATCGTCAATGGCAGCTTTTAGCCTTCATCGCCGGCGAGTTGGTCCGGCGCAGCTTTCAGTCAATTTATTTTACTATTGAGAAGTGTTTGTGGCTTTCTCCGGTAATTTTCTAATAATTTTTGTTTGTTACTCAACAATCTAAAATTATTTCATTGTTAATTATTCTTATTATTAATCTTTAATTGATGGAGAAATTTGAGTAGTAGTAGTTATCCTAATTTTCAATCATCCTTTAAAACTGCATGCTATGTGTTTGTGATATTGTCTCTGTTAATAATAAGTCTAATGCTATAATTTTTTAAACACATTTGTCAATTTGAATTTGTGATTTGTGTTGGTTGTTGCTTAATGTGTTCATACTCTTATTTTTTAAATTGTAAAATATATCTACTATAATAAAATGTCAGAATATGTTCCTTTTAAGCGATAAATTAGAGCCTTTTGGTGATGCTAAAAGTAATACAGAGAGAGGTCTGGTCCAAAGCTGTTTAGAAGTTGGTTGAGTTGGTGTAAGTGGTAAATGACATTAGTGTGGCTGGCTTAAATTCTGATAAGTACTATTATAGGCTCAAAGTTTGATACATTTTTCAGACACAATTTTGATTCCTGACAAATTATAGCATGGTATAGCATTGCTTGCTAATATTATACTTGGACTTGTTAACATTGTTTCAGTCATCATCTTCTCTACCATCGATGATCGGGTTGGTCGAAGAGTCTTGTTTATAACGGGTGGCATTCTTATGTTTTTCAGTCAAGTAAGTTTATTTAATTACTAAATCACAGTTTCTTTTTCTAATTTATATTCTAATAGAAATATTGATTGATTAGTCAGTTAGTTACAACTCCTTTTAAAAGTTAGTTAGTGACCGTTAATAAGTAGTTAGTTTGTTAGTTTTTCGTAAGTTCTCTATATAGAATTTGATGTACTCATTATTTGCATTGTGCATCTTATGTAACCAAATTGTGTTATGACTGTGAAGATTGCGCTGGCAGAGGCGTCCGGTTCGCACGGCACAGGGAGAATATCAAAGGGCAATGCTACACTGTTATTAGTGTTGATGTGTTTTTACTCTTCAGGTTTTGGTTGGTCATGCGGTCCTCTATTATGGCTAATTCCAAGTGAAATTTTCCCATCGACAATACGAAGCATAGGACAAAGCATAGCTGTTGCTGTGCAGTTCATAACTATATTTGTGTTATCTCAGACATTCTTGACAATGCTATGTCACTTAAAGTTTGGTGCTTTCTTGTTTCATGCTACTTGGATTGTAGTAATGACCCTATTTATTATATTGTTCTTGCCAGAAACCAAAGGACTTCATTTGGATTCAATCTATGCCATATGGTGTAAACACTGGTTTTGGCGCTGCTATGTTAAAGGAGAAGTTCTTCGAAATCAGCGATGAGTTTTTTTTATAGCTAGTTGTTGTATAGGCTCAAATGTTTTGTATATTATAGCAAGGTATCGTCATTTTCACTTGCGTATATTCATTTCATTTTATTGAATTTTGGCACATTTGTTTTATAATATTTGTTTGCTTGTAGGTTAAAAATATTGATCAGGCTGATTCTTGCAAGATTACTCCGGCCAAATTTTCTGGTTCTAAAGAAGTTGTGCTGCTTCATTCTCGAAAATCAGTGAGTATTTTACTTTCATGTTTTTTTTTTTTACGATTGAGTTGAAATTGAAGTGATTTTCTTCTTTTGAGTTCTTTAATTTATGTTGTTTTGTAGTGGTGAGAAATGAGGGAAGTATTCGGAATAGTATTGAAAAGATGAACTATTGATGATGATTTTTTCAGCAGTTTGCAATATATGCATGGACTGGTTGCCTATGGTTTGGATAATAAAGCGTTCTTTGCTTGCTAATTATAAGTTATGCACCAATGATCTCCAAATTAACCTTAGACCAAAGTCCTTTTACTACTTGTTTATTTTGTCTTTATCACTTTTAAAGTATCACTTAATCACTAGACAACTCTAAGATTAGGTGTGACGCTGCATCCGACATTTGAATAACACTTGTAGGATATTTGTCAATCAACTCTAATAAGTATCTAATGAAAAATAATTTTGATTACTCTTCTTTCTATCTGGCTTTGTTGTGATATAGGAGTAGTAACAGACTAAATGATCAAGATGCGGGTATGTGATAGATTTTTTCAAAGTTAGTATTAATTAACTACTTATGATTTTTATGGTCACATGATTTAGATAACTTTGTTATTTCAATGTTTATAATTCAGATATTTGGAGAATCAAAACCATTCGAAGATGAAGAAATGATGAATGTCCGACAACGTTGTGCAAACTTGATTCTTGAACTAATAGAAAATGCTTGAAGCACTTGTATCATTTTAGTATCTTTAGACTGGTAATAGAAGATAGTGTTTTTTTTTTTTTTTAACTAGTGAATATTATGTAGCTCTAAATTTGATAATTTAGATTTTGTGAAAAAATTATGACTCATTGTCATTGATTTTTAAATGTAAAGCTTCGTATGAAGTTTTGTGTTTTATGGTTGAATGAGAAATTCTAGTTAATAATGTAATATGTAAAATTATAAGGATGCATATGTAAAGGGTGAAAGTTATAAAGAACAAAAAATTAAAAATTTAATTATTTAAAAATTTTGAATTTGACTTGTTATATTGGTTCAAATTTAATCAATCTAATAGATTAATTTTGAATTTGACTTGTTATATTGGTTCAAATTTAACCGGTCTAATAAATCATTTTTGAATTTGACTTATTATATTGGTTCAAATTTAACCGATCTAATAAATCATTTTTGAATGTGACTTGTTACATCTATTATTTTAGCTGATTTAATAATTAACTATTTATTACAACCCGTGATGTTAGATCGGATAAGAAACCGATCTAACAAGTACATAGCCGATCTAACAATGTTTAATTGCACTAGTGTTGGAACTAAAGTGAAACTAGAAAATAAGTTAGCATTACGATTGTAATATTGCAGATTTTGAAATCATTGCAACAACTTTAGAGTGGTAATTTAGATCGCATGATCAAATTTACCTGCATTTTTTTGCAATATAAAAATTTCTAGTATAATCGTAACTTCAATTTAAAACCATAGTGTCCGCCTGAATAAGTAATATATCAAAGACACTAAGATGAGATCTCAACAAAGATATATAGACTTAATTCTCCGAGAGAAGTCTAAATAACATCGTAGCAAAAAGACTTTAGTCACCTTCGAATCATATCTTCACATATGAATAAAGTTCAAATTAGTACATCCATCCAAAAAAGTAGTGATACACCACAATGCCTTCAACAAAAATAACACAAAACCTAACATCAATTGTTCCTACAACAAGAGACCAAAGCTTAACAATACTTGACAACTAGATTTTCTGGTTCATCATACTCGTTTATCCCTGCTCGCCACACAATACTAACTCCAAAGTCTTTCCATATAAGCCCCAGAAGCCAAACCTACTTTGCCTTCAACTATAAAAAGATATTCACTACTAGAAATCAGCGTTTTACCTGCGGATTTAAATAAAAAATCCGGAGAAAAACTCGTTACC
Organism: Cicer arietinum; assembly: GCF_000331145.2. Classification (NCBI taxonomy): domain Eukaryota; kingdom Viridiplantae; phylum Streptophyta; class Magnoliopsida; order Fabales; family Fabaceae; genus Cicer; species Cicer arietinum. The sequence continues at coordinate 20,718,478 of NC_021161.2, read as the reverse complement.
TGCAGATTTACTCGCGAATCCATATCCTCACGTTAAACCTTCGTAGATAATTATTTTCTGAGGATTTCTGAATCCCCAAGAAAACTACCTGCGAATAAATCCGGAGGAAAAGTAAATAAATTACGCAACAGTCATTTGATAAACATAAACCAATTTCTTACGACTTTTCATACAAAATATCTGCAGTACTATTCCTACAAATTATTTTCGGGTGAAAATCCGCAGGTATATATCCACATACACCAAAATAATTTTTGCTTGAAAATCCGCATGTAATTTCGCATGAAAATTATTTTTAAAGAAAATCCACAAAATATTTGCTTAAATTTCCATTGTAAATTAGTTTTTCTAATTTTTTATTTATATGAAAATTTCAACTAAAATATATGAAAACATTATTATAAATACATTTTTAAATATTTAATATTAGTCTTTAATTGAAATACTATTGCAATATTCTGAAACAAAATTTATATCATGTTCACAAATCAAAACTAAATATTTATTTAAGCATGATTCAAGCATTGCGATACTTCTAAACAATATTTATATGATGTTCGCAAATCATAACTAAGTATTAATTAAAGTATGATAAAAAATAAAAAATAAAAACTAAGTATAATCAAGTACATGATACAACCAAATTAACAAAATAAAAACAAATACTACTTGATCACTACCAATGTCATCATCCCCACTATCTTCATTAACTTGGATGAGAAGAAGATCAAACAAATCCTAAATGTTGCATGAAAAAGGTAAAAATTTTGTTGGTTTCGACCATCTCTTTTTCTTGTCGTTGCAATTGTTGCTTCATCAACAACTTTTCTTTTTATTGCTCCTGTCTTTGTTAAAATAATTCAAGGGTTGAATATGATTTTGGTCGCAATAAAATTGGACAATGTTGATTACAATATCTACAAAGTTTTTATACTTTTTTAGTACCTAAAAATTAAAATTATGTGCTATTAGTCTTGGGTACGACCTGTGAGGGCATTAAAAACATACTATTTTTTCTTCAATGTAAGTACATAAAACAAATAAATTTTTATATGGATCAAATCAAATTTTACCAATATTATAAGGATAAAAACGTATTTAACTCAGAATTTAATACAGACCTTCAGTCCACGTGCCACGTTACGGGCAATATTCATATTAGATCTCGATTTCCATAAAGATCACCAGTTCTCTTGGCAACACCTGCCTACTTCAAAAGAAATTGGACAAGTTGTTGTGCCACAGTGAAGATATCAATATCAGAAACTTTCTCATGTAGCCATATATATCAAAAGTAGCAAAATCGTCAATCTAAATGTGTTGGAACATAAGTATGTTATAGTGTGAATTTAAAAATATGTTGAACTCCTACATTAGAAAGAAATATTTTTTGTAAATTTAAGTGAAAACAAACATGTTTTTTTTTAAAATTCAAGTCTCACATTGGAAAGATTTTTTTTGAAATCCCACTTTGATAATCTATCATATTTTGTGTTGTTTCAATTCTATACATACTAAAGTCCCACATTGTTTAGAAAACATATGTGACTTTGCTTCCATCACTATATAATGAGTTTCAAGCTATTGTGAAAAGTACACCAAAGTTGGATGCTTTTCCCAACTTTCTCTTTTCTCCCTCTTATATTCTGCTCGCCTAATTTTCGAGTCATTTCTCCCATTTCTTTCTGTCTCTTCGGTTTTAGAGCGGTTATTATGCCGCAGTCCCTTCGGTTTTTAAGTGGTTATTATGTCGCAGTCCATTCGGTTTTAGAGCGGTTATTATGCCGTAGTCCCTTCGGTTTTTGAGCGGTTGTTATGCCGTAGTCCTTTCGGTTGTTATGCCATAGTACCACATATTGAGAGTGACTTTAATTGTCATATTGAGAGTGACTTTAACTGCCACATTGAGGGTGTAATTCTAGAACGGTTTTCTACGGTGCAGTGGAACTCCGATACAGTGAATCTGTGAATCTGGGTTGTTTTATCCTGGGGACTTCGTGGTTGATAGTCTGTCTTGCACAATTTGGACAGTGCCGCGAAACGTCTTAAAGAGAGTGACTTAGTCCGCGACTCAACCCAGTAATATATTCAGTGGCATAAATTGTGATTTTTAAATAGTTTTTGAAACTCAAAATCCAACAAAATGTTGTTCTTAAGTTGATCATGACAACACACCACAACCCAAAATAGTTTCACCACCACTATCATATATGTAAGGTATAAAAATTGAATAAGACAATCAGACGTTCATGCATACAAATATATGGATTTAAGAAGAAAGAAGTTTAAATAAGGTTACCCCAGGTTTGTATTTGGCAGATCTGGAAGCCAGTTTATTGAAAAGCTGCATTAATTGAACAGGGCTATCCTTCTCATATGGCAAAGCATCCTTCAAGTATCGCAAAGCATATAGCACGACCAAATGTAGTCGGTCCATATCTAATATGCTTTCATTGTTTAGTAGATTTGTCACTGCCTGCAAAAGAGTGCACATAGAGACAAAAGTTATTACTTATCAACCAAAACTTACTTTAACTTTATCATTTTTAAACTGTTACTGGTAGGGTTGTGCATGGTTGGTTTTTTTTTAAAAAATCAAACTATATCTATTTAAAAACCAATATATAGATTTGGATTTATAACCAAACCCATTATTTAGTTTAAAATTGGTTATAAACCAATTATAAAACTGGTTATGGTAAAATAACTGGTTATTTTTTTATGCAACCAATTTTAAAAAATCAATTTAAAAATCGATTTTTCTCAAAATTAGTTAAAATTTGGTTATTTTTAAATATCTATTTTTAAAAAATGATTTATTCGTAGTTTAAAAACCGGCTATTAAGTAGTCACACAATAAATTTTTAATTTTATCTAACTTCAAGTGACACATAAAATGAGAAAAACTCTTAAGTGTAGTAGTAAAACTCAAAAAACATAAAAATAGTCCCTCATGTGTATAAAAATGGAACTAGAAATGGCTCAAAGGACTTAGAATAAACATAAAAGGAAAACAAGAAAGGATCTTGCTGAAATAGGGAACAATGCTGATGTTGTTGCACTCTTGACAGATGGTGCTGATGCTGGCTCATTCACATGAGTGGTCAAACCTGGTGCTTCAGCAGATTTAGGAGAAGATGTTGGGGACAAGCTTGCATCTAGAATTATATTTTTTTTTTATTATAATGATTCAAGTTAGAGAAACTAATTATGATAAAATCTAACTCCAAAGATCAAATTGGTTCAAGACTTTTCAAACACAACACAGTGAATTATTAACAAAATTTAAAATAATTGACAAGGCCACAATTAATCAAGTTTAAAATATTGAAATTCTTTAAACTGAATTGATACTAGGTATCTGAAAACGTTTGAAGAACACATGAACTACAAAGGACACAAACAATTGTAATGATTTATTTAAAACTGTATGAAAAGTGAGCATATCAACATATTGAAATAAATACAAAAAAATTGGATATATTACTCAATATTTTGGGGCCATATCAATCAAGCATATATATATGACCCCATTTTCTATTTGTAACTAAATTCATTACAAAATTTTCAAAACCAAATATTTGTAAATTGCATAAAGTATTCAAATTTAAATGAAAAAAGTCAAAATGAGTTACATAAAGAAACATACCAGGAGCAGCAGCAGGGGCTTCAAATTGAAATTGAAAAATCCCAACTAATCCCAACTTTGCATCCTCTGCATCCAAGTTGAAATTTTCATTATCATCAATTTCCATAATCACTTCAAATTTATTGTAATTTAAATTCAATTCATACCTCACATGTAATTTAATGTAAGCTTATGCGTCCTAATTCTAAGTCCTAAAAGCCCTTCTCTACACCTTTTGCAAAAATCCCAATCAAGTTTTTGTCAACATAAAGCTTATTCAATGTCAGAGCCCCAATTTGGCAATTCTCAATCTTCCCCAAGAGAAACATGAACCGAACAAGCACCACCAAATTTCATAGAAGTTATTTCTAAAGAAGAAAAAAAAAACAGTTACTTATCAAATCATAATTTAACAATTCTTAACTTATATTCAACTATTAAAGCATATACAATCTTACCTTCCTCTAAAATCTCAAGCTCCTTGAAATCCTCAACTAAAAGTGAATCACAAATTGAAGATGATTTACGCAATCTTTTAAGCCAACTAGCAGTACAAACTAGAGCTTCAACTATTTGAGGTGTGAGACAACTACAATATTCGTCAATCACTCGTCCTCCGGTACTAAAAGTAGACTCAGAGGCAACTGTGGAGATAGGTATGACAAGCAAGTCTTTGGCTATATTTGCAAGAATTGAAAAACTCCTTGAGTTTAACCTCCACTAGTTTAAAACATCAAAGTTGGTAGATGGTCGACTCTCTAAAGATTCTTCCAAGTACCTTTCCAAATCAGACCTTTTCAGTAGAGGACGAATCGATGCTCATTAAAAATCTGTTATAACTATAAAGATCTTCCTTACCACTTAAATCAAATTTAGTCGATTGTGATGCACTTTGGAATCCTTCTCCAACACCACTATACTCCATAATTAGTTCATCCAAATGGGTTTTCAACAAATCTTTTAATTTGGTTGCATCAAATGAATTAAAGTTCTGAGTGATCAACCAATTGACAAACTTTAATTTGTTCCTGGGGTCTAAGACAGAAGAAATCAACAACATGTTCAAATTTTCATATTTTCCCCAATATTTGTCATACTTTGTTTTCATCCTATCAGCCATTACTTTTAAGCACATATACTTGGAGTTGCACATTTTAAGTATCTTTTCACCTATTTCAAAAACCTCTAACATATACATATTATAGAGGCAACATAAGAGGAACCAGATATTCGTAAGGTGGCATCGTAAAACATTTTAAAAAATGGCTTAATTGATTGTGCTTTCGCCCAATCTAAACCAATAGGCACACCTTTCCCCTTTCCCTTAAGTAGTTCCTCAAAATACTTGGGATCATGAATTTCAAGCACTTCATATGTCTTTCGATGCTTCACAACCGAGTCTAATATTAAATATGTTGAGTTCCACCTAGTTTCCACATTAAGACAAACAAGACATTTGTATTCAGAGTTTGACCGTTCTACACATGCTTTAAATTTCACAAACCTAAGAGGAGAAGACCTAGCATATTTCACAGTAGCACGCAGTCTTAAAATTGACATGTCCAAATCACTCAACCCCTCACTAAAAATGATATTTAAGATGTGCGCACAACAATGCATATGCATGTACTCTCCATTAAAAACTAAGTTGTTACAAGACATTAGTCTTTTCTTCAATTGTTTGATTCCAAGATCATTTGATGAGGCACTGTCAAGTGTACAGTCAAAACACGATTCAGCCCCAACCAGTCAAGCACGCATCAATTTTGTTTGTCATAACATCTTTCGTGTGACCTGGGACTTGGCAAAATGTTAGAACCTTATTTTGCAAGTTCCAATTATTGTCAACAAAGTGAGCAGTGACACACATATAAGACAAATTTTGGATAGATGTCCATGTGTCGGCAGTGAGGCAAACCTTTTGATAGTGTTGGGACATATAGTTTTTCAACTTTAACTTTTCTATATCCCATAACAACAAAGTATCGCGTGCAAGTGTAGTGCGTGATATAAGATTGAATTTTGGGTTTAAGCCACTTACAAATTCTTGAAAATCTGGATGTTCCACTTGTCGAAAAGGCAACTCCATGCCTATAAACATCTTCACGAGTAAATATCACAATTTTTCTTGATCAAACCTAGGCACTGTAGGGGAAGAAATAGTATGACCTTCAACATTCATTGCATCCAATGTTCTCTTTGTAAGACCGTTAGTTTTAAATGTTAATTTATGCAATTTTAGTGTATTTTGTGTTGAATTATTGAGACATTTAGCCAATTTTACTTTATCTGGTGAATTTCGTACCAAAAATATATTTTGTTAGATTTTTTAATTTATTTAATATATGTACATATTATATATATATATATATATATATATATATATATATATATATATATTGAGACTCGATTAAAATTATTTGTCAAAGAATAACTTAATTATGTTACGAACAATTTAATACTGGCCAGATTTTTTTTAAATGTTAATTGTAGCTAAAAATTTTATCTGCCAATTGAGTTGCAACGAGAGTAGATATTTTTATCAAAATAGGTTGAAATGTGAGTGAGGTGATGGAGTTGGAATTTGATGAAATTGATGTGTGATTTTGTGCAAAAGGAATTTAATTTATTTATGTGTGTTTCGGGCAAATTAAATTTGATGTGTTTGAGGTGTGGTTTTTGAAAATGAATTTGGCGTGATAGATGTTTGAAAATGTGGAAATTTATGGGTGATTGATGATTGAACTTGGTGTGGATTTTATGGAATTTGAATTGATCAAATTTAATGTAAATTGTGGATTATATTTGATGTGTGGTGGTGGGAAATATATGTTTGAGTATGCTCTGTATTGAATTTGAAAATCATTTAGTGTTAAATGAGTATTAAAAATGGGGAATGGGCCACGGGATGAGGCCATGTGAATTGTTGGTTCATCTTATCCTTGCGAAGATTGTCACGTCGTGCTAATTTGTGAGAGATTGCACTCTAGTTATGTTGATCTATGAGCGATTGCACTCTAGAAAATCGTGATGGTCTGTGAGAGACTGCACTCTTGTAAGTCGTGTCGAGCTGTGAGCGATTGCACGCATAGTAAATCGTGTTGATCTGTGAACGATTGCACGTTAGTAAATCATGCTAATCTATGAGAGGCTGTAAAGTTACGATTTACGCCCCTCGAGGTGAGTTGTTGGTTTGGAATTCCAAAATCATGCGCATCGGCATATATGCATTGCATTAGGGTGCTTGGAATGCGAGTCATGTTTGATATACCATGATTGTGACACCCAAAATCCAAAAATAATATATATAATAATTTGTATCATATTTCTATAAAATTTGCAGCGGATAAATACAAATCTTTTTCGAAGAAAATAAAAACTTTTATTTTTAATTTAGGATACCACGTTTCTCAAAAATCAAAAAGAGAGATGGAACACTTTAAACTTATTTTCTTTATTAAAATAGTGTAAACTCAATAAACTTGACTTAAAAAGAATTACTTGATTTAATTATAAAAACTTACTAGTACTTCTAAGGTTTTCATACAAAAATTCGTTTCAAATTAAATAAGTAAAATACAAATTAAAACCCTTATTCCCGGTATGACCTATCAGAGTGTGGTTCCTCCCATTGAACTTCAAGATTCATTAACCTGTAATATTGCGATTTCGCAAACGCAGGGCCAAGCCAATCATACACAAACAACGAAGGAGGTGAGTTTCAAAATCATGATGGCAGTATAATACAAGTAAGAAGAACATGCAAACAATCATAATAGAACCGTATCATTACACAAGCATTCCATCAAGAAAATATCACATTAAAAAGTCAAAATCACTCAAGGAAAATCAACAAATTTCAATATAACATCAAATCGTCTAAGAGGAATTATTACCACACACGATACATATTAATCACAACAAAACAATCACAATAAAATGCAATGCTATGCATGAGCTTAGACTCTACTTCACAATGTGGTACCATTCTAACTCTGAAGTACTTGGTTAGGAGGCTTGATACTATGCCACCATCCAGTGGACGGACTATTCAAATTGGCTCTGTCCTCATAGACCCCCTCAACTCAGTTGTACTTCCCCGAAATCACTAGGCTTGTCAAGCCCGACCTATATGATGACAAAATAATCTCCACTTCACAAATTCTTAATATTTATTTTCTCCCCTCGTTGGCCTATGGTACTCCATTAAGACCTTCATCTCAAACACAAATTGCAATCACAATATTCTTATCACAATTTATAACATCACTATCATTAATTACACGTCATCACATATACTCATCACAATCTTATAACATCAATCTCATCAATCATACATCATCACATAGACTTATCACCAATTTATAATGTCATTATTATTAATTATACATCATCATAATCACATAAAACTTATCAAAATGCATCCGCCTTTTATTATCACATCACCTAAACATGTCTAATAAAACATATTCATAAAATTCATTTGACATCCAATATCACAATAATATCAAATATCACACATTTAACGATAATAAATCAAATATCACAATAATATCAAATGCCACACATTTAACGAAATTAAATCAAATAGCACAATAATATCAAATGCCCAACATTTAACGAAATTAAATCAAATATCACAATAATATTAAACACCACACATTTAACGAATCAAACGCTCTCTCACCCCTTACCTTATTTCGATAAATATCACAATAATATATTATACTCATGAATTCAAACGCTCTCTCACCCCTTACCTTATTTCGATTCTTTCACACACGACTACGATTCCACGAGCAAACAGCCTTTGTTCATTGACTTTTTGTCTTTCATCGATCAAACTCGACAGTTTATGGGTAAACGTTAAAAATAAATTATGAGAACATACTTTAAAAACTAAATTCAAAATTCAGTCAAGTAAAACTACCATAAATCAGAAAACCAATGAGTGGATAACGTAGCCATTTTTCACACGATAGTTTTGGCGTTGGTTTCACTCAAATCGGGCTTACGGTGAAGGAGAACGGTGCAAAATAACGAATTCTACAAACGGAGAAGTCGGGTATTTTAGAGAGAAATTTGGATGGTTAAAAATCTGAGGAAATATGTTTATTTGACTACCTAAATGAATAAAACGACATATTGAAATTTGGACGAGAACGGAGAAACTTTTCCAGAACAATTATCGATCATCGGTGTCAAACTTTAGGTTGTTGTTGTGTTTCTTTTTGGTTTTACAGTTATTGGTCTCCTTTTAGGTTTTACTAGTTTTATTTTATTTTATTTTTTAAAACACAATTTCATTAATAAAATATTATTAATATTTCAAAACTTATAATTGAAACTCTCACATTCAAAATAATCTCTACAATTATACTTATTTCTCAAAATACTCACATTATAATAATACCAACATATTAGAAAATAGTGAAAATTATAAAATAAATAGATATAACATCAATATTTTATATTAATTACTAAATCATAATAAATATATATATATAATCACAATGTCATAACAAGTATATAAAAATAAACGAAATCAAACACAATATCAATTATGTAAGACCCTTAATTTTTAAATCCCAAATTATACTATTTAAGGGTATTTTGTGTTAAATTTCTTAGGCTTCTAGCCCAGTTTTTGGTAAACAGTCGTACTGACTTACACTTAATCTTAAAATTTCTGTTTGTGATTTCACAAGTTAAATTTCATTTATTAGATTATGTTATTGCTCAAGTCGACAAGCCTTCCTAATGCATGCATTCTTGACTACTAAATGGTTGTAGAAGGCTAATATGCCATCAATTTTTCAAAAATACAATTTTAATTTTTCAGAAGCAGGTTGGCTTTATTTTGATTGTTCATACTCTCTCTTATTATCCTAGCTGTGAGCTTTTGAGCCTAAACACATAAATTCTTTGTTGTGTGATTATCCAGACATGTGTTATCCCTCTAGAACTTGCACTAATTCTAACTTGGATCACATGTAATTTATGCATACATTGAGGCAATTTTATTGGTGTTTCAGCCTTTCTAACTACCCGATGAAAATTTTACCCTTTGCTAGCTCCTTTGAGCCTTACCCTTTTATTTCGGTTACTAGCCACATTACAAGCCAATCATCTGACTTTAATTAAATCACCTTACTTGGAGTTAGATAGAAAAAAATTCTTGTCTTGATAAAATTCTAAGTTTCAGGTTGCTCATGGGATAGCAACTTTTTAAGTTTAGGGTGGTGATTCTCACAAAAAGAAAAAAAAAAAAGTAAAAATAAAAAGAAGAAAAAAAAAGAAGAAAGAAGAAAAAAAAAAAGGAAAAAAAATTCAATTTGTGTACTTTGGTAAATAATATCTTCTTGGTTCTTTTGTCAATGTTTGAGAATCTCCATAATGAAACGGTGAAGAAAAAAAAAATGGTAGAATAAGATGGAAATGTATGCCTAACTCCAAGTGGTAAAGCCTACTATCCTAAAATGTCCTACCCTTACGTATGCCCCATTACAACCCGAAAGTCCTCCAAAAATGTATGTGTTTACTGCATTGTGATTGCTAACTAGAATTTTTTCAAGCTATGGTAGCGTGATGTGTGTTCTAGGATTTGAGCGATAAATTCATAACCCTTTCTAAAAACTTGAGAGAAATTTTGGTGAGATTGTGTGAAGAGAGAGATGAATTTGATGAATGAATGCCAAGGTGTACAAATCTTGTTTTTGAAAAGAACCATAGAGTATGATGAATGTTTTGCAGTAGCAAGAACTTTGAAAATTGAGTTTGATTTAATTTGAGAAATTGAATTTAAGTGTGCATTTAATTGGACCAAATCTGAAATTAATTGTTGCTTGGGGACAAGCAATAGATTAAGTTTGGGGTTGTGATGACTCTTCATCATATGCATATTTTCTCACTATTTTAGTCTTATTTATCCTTAATCATTAATTAAACTAATGATTTATTTGATATATTTTGTTGATTTTTGTTCTTTGAGTTAATAAAATGTTGTGTTTTATTTCAGTGATTAAGTAGGAATTTTTCGTAATTTTACATTGCGTTGTGTTTTGGTGCAGTGCTGAATTTTGGTGAGAAATCAACATGACATATGTAGAGTATTTCAGCCATATTTGGAGTTGTAGATGTCCAATTGGAGTCAAACCAAGTGCAAATGAAAGCTAAGATCCATCGCTACAACTGTCATGAAGACACCATAACCAAATTCAGACTCGAAAGAGGAGAAAAATGCAACATACGCCGGACAACAGATGTTGAGCGCTTGGAGCGCGCCCAAGCGCACTTGAAGTGCTTTTTCCAGCAGTTGCTACTGCCCAAACACGTCTGGAGCGCGTATTCCGCGCCCGAGGAGCGCGACACGCACCGGGAACCATAAAAACGAAGATTTTTTTTACTGTTTTAGGGATCTTTTGGACTATTGGGAAGTTGGGAGACTTGTGCCCTAGCAAAGACACTCAAAGACGGCCGTTTCTAACATCATTGAAGCAGTTTTATCAAGAATCATTTATGAATCCTTCTTGTAATTCTTCTCTAATCTCTATCTCTTTTATCTCTGTCATGAGTAACTGAACCCTATTTGTTAGGGATGAGTGTAACAAGATGAAACCCTTATTTTTATGGTTTGATTTCTAGTTATATGAATGAGTTTATTGAATTATTTTTCTCATCTCTGTGCTTAATGCTTTTTATTGCTTGATCAACATTAAAATGTTCTACGATTTGTATTTTGAAACGGAAGTGGACTTTACAAATGCTTGAGATGAGAAATTCATGAATTTGTAGTCTAGACATAGGTGTAGGTCATGAAACCAATTAAATTAGTTGCAAAGGAATAATTTACAATAGAATTTCTATACGGTAATGCTTAAGTCTAATTTTAAATCTACTAAGGAATTAGGGGTTACTTTGGAATTAAAGGTTCTGCCACTAAGACATTAGGGCAAGAATAATAAAGAGAATTCAGTAATAATTCAATAAAGGAATTCAATAACTAGGATTAAATTAGACACCAAGGTTGGATTTGAAGTGAAACTCATCTCTGACATTTTTCTTAAGTTATAAATGATCAATTTTACTACTGCTGTCAATTTTAAATATTATTTAAATCAACTTGGGAACTTTTTGTTCAATTTTAGTAACTAAATATAATTCAATAGTAAAACGCAATCCTTGAGTTCGACACTCGGTACTACCGTTTTATTATTATTTGCAACGATTCGGTACACTTGCTGAAACGCTATCAGTATTTGGCACACGAGTCGTGTTTGATTCAAGATTATGATTGAGTGTTTGAATTCAATTTGTCATGGTGATTGTGTTATAATTGCGAAGTGTGGATGTTGTGGAATTGTGTGTAAGTGTGATTGATTGCAAAACCTTTTCGAAACTCAAGTTGTCGTGATGATTGTACTATAATTGCTAAGTGTGAATATTTTGAAATTGTGTGTAACTGTGATTGATTGCAAAACCTTTTCGAAACTCAAGTCGTCATGGCGATTGTGCTATAATTGCTAAGTGTGATTGTTTGGATTTGTGTGTAAGTGTTGATTGATTTCAAAACCCTTTTAAAAGCTGAATTTTGCTGAATGTTGCTGTTTTTTTTGCTGTTGTCTGATGTGTATTCGAATACAGAAGGTTGTATTCGAATACAGACATGTTGTTTTTGCTGCTGACTTATGTGTAGTCGAATACAAAAGGCTGTATTCAAATACAGACATGTTGTTTTTGCTGCTGACTGCTGAAACAACCTTGTATTCGAATACAGAGATGCTGTATTCGAATACAACAGTGCAGTTTTGTTAAAAACTTCATTTTACAACTTTGATTATTCATGTTTAACATATGGAAACCCTTTCAAGGTGCATGCTAAGTTGAAAGGCCATTTTATGCATTTGAAATTTAAATGCTATGTGTTATTTGTTAATTTCGGTTGGTGACCCTTTACAACTATTGTGAAAATCTGGGCTTTGCCCTCAAATGAGAACCAGGATCTTCCCACCGGTTAGTATCCTATAGAAGGGAAGGTAGTTGGACACACCTGACTGGAGCTGTGTCAGGAGGATCTTGCGGGCCGCGTGGAGATCACCTGTGTTGTATAGTTTTTGTAGTATGATCATATTAGACGGATGTATTTACTGTATGTTGGAAGACTGTACCTATACCAATATTGTCAGCTAGACTTTTATTTTGATGGGTCCATGTACCACTTTTTAATGTTACTTGGGGAAGTTAAGATTCTTGGGCAATGCTATTGTACAGGTGTCTGCCAAGAATACCCCAGGGATATGAGCTATGTCTGATAGGTCTCATAGCCCCGATGTATTTTGCTGTTTTAAATACTTTGGGTTTTTATTTCAAACTATTTCTGCTGCTTGTAAATGTTGTTGACTTTTGTCGTTGTGTTACGACTTAAATAGTTATCCAAAAGTATTTCCTTCCTTATTTCTTTGATTTTATGAATTTGTTTGGAAAAAAAAAAAATACACTCGCGATGTTACAAATCGGGGTGTTACAAATTCTATCTCAAGATAATTATTTATAAAAAAAATAACTAAAAATAGAAAATAGTTATAAATAATTGAAATATAACTACGTGCATACTTAACATCAATCAAGCGCACATAAAAGTATTACATTAATTGGGTACACGTATATACACGTAAAATCACATAAAATCTTTTTCTTTAAAATATATGTATTACACTAAAACACTATTATTTTTTTAAAAAATATATCAAATAATAAAATATAATATTTATTATTTATATCTCTCGTGTAATCTAATATTTATAAAACTAGCACATCATAATAATCACCTATATAACAAAAAAAAATTCAGAAAATTTATCATCATATATTCTAAAATAATTTTAATATTAAAATAATTATTTAAAATCGTACTTAACTAATAAAATAGTTTATTATAAAATTTGGGGTGTTACAATTCTCCCCTTGTTAATGAATTTCGTCCTTGAAATTTACGGTGAGTGAACAAATATCTAACTTACCACCCTCAAGATTCAAACTTAGTCTATAAACATATTTAAGAAATTCAATCTCCAGTTAAGCACATCATGTAAAAATCAACTAACATAGCATGATAGACTAACATGACAAAATAGATCAATTAACACATATATTTATCATTTAATTATGAAATAAAATACCATAGAGTTACTCACTATAATTTACATATAGAAAATAACATATAGATTTTGTCAGTAATAACGTAGTTCATTTAGTTTGGTTAAATGAAACACATTTTAAGCACATTGTCAATTTCAACTATTTTTTTTCAAACCAAATATTACTAGTCTTACTCCTTAAAATAAAGTTTAAATCATATCACCAATCATTCAACAAATTTAACTTATGTCTAACAAAGAGAGTAATTTTTTTTAAAATATTAAACACATCTAACAACTTAATAACATTATAATAGATTTACAATCAATTACTCTATAAAAACATAATCTATATATAATCAAGGAGAAAGAAAAAAAAATAAAGATAGAGATACTATTTCCCAATAACATATATTTTATAATTAAATTCAATCAATTGATATAAGCAATGAACATATTTTTTAACTATTTAAAAATAAAATTAAAAGGTACTTCTAACAAAATAATGAGTTATCGTTGTCTCTTTTATTGACGATGAGTCATCGGGGTAGCTAGTCCCTCCTACTCATGTAGTCAACTACTTAAGGAACTATAACTGGAGTTATTCAAATTCAAACATGGATAATTAAAAGTATCTTTAACGTGGTTCAGGAGTCCGTAGGCGGCGCCGCAACTCCTACTCCTTACTTCAAGTTAAAAATTCACTTAATTACACCCTCACAATAATTTATTTGTAATTTACAACTAGTTATAACCACAATAGAAAGGACACTTGCATCAATATGAATCACCAATTAAAATAAAGAAATATAAAATTATTTCACTTTTAAACACTCAATTACTCTGAAGCTATTCACAAATTCCCAACACTTAGAATGTCTAAAACACAAACACTTTCACATTCACCTAATCACATATACATGCATATGAGTAATTCAATAATTGGCATCATGATATAAAATATTCTCATAGCAATCCAACAACAAGAAATTTATCACAATTAAATTAATAATTCACCTTTTTTTTAATCAATCCTTATCATTTAACAAAGATTTTTCAATTAGCAAGTAAAGTAAGGAACTATTTTTACTCAAAGTTAATATAACAATCATAAAACTAAAATAAATCTCGTAATACATAAATTATTTTAGTGGTTAATCAATACTATAAAATTTGATTTCGAACACTTAAATTATTTTAAAAGGATCACTAATCTTTTAATACCATAAAATGATTTTTCTTCCTAATTTTAAACTTTTCCTCGGATTACATCTTAATAAATGTTATTTAAGCGCTCTTAAATTCATTTTTTTTAACCTACATTTTGAAATCAAATCAAATCGTGTATATAAAATTAGATTCAAAATTTTCTAATTCATCAAGACTTCTAATATAGTTATATATTTTTTTTCCTGATTTGTAAAAACTATTTTAAAACCAAATCTTCTACATTATCACCTCAAGATTATTTCAGTTTGTTATAATTATGATGTAATTAATTATGACATTTGACGTTTGTGCTACACTTTGATATTTTATTAATTGGTTAAATATATATATATATATACACACACACTCGCGCTGTTAAAAATCGGGGTGTTACACTTTTCCTCTTGTCAAATTCGCTATTGGGGTTTTTCATACATCCCTTTGAATGTTGTATCATCGAACTCGTCCCATTATCACATATGAGCTTCTTGCTATAACGGTTGCAAAGAGATGCCCCATCCAAGTTACGATCTACTGTGAAATTATTCCAAACAAAAGATTGGTTTTACACTACAAGAAAAACACTATTTTGTGGCCAACTTCATAAATATTTTGTGGCCGAATAAAACCCTCACAAATTAGTGACCGAAAAAGCCCTCACAAATACCAAAATTGAAATTGGTCTTTATTTGTGGCTGAAAAAGCCCTCACAAAATCACAACGTTTTGATTTTGTGAGGGCTTAGGCAGCCACAAAATCCAGTTAAATTTTTAAGAATTTTGTGAGGGCTTTTACAGCCACAAAAAATAAATCTTGTGAGGGGCAAATTAGCCGTCACAAATGACTGAAGTAAGATGTGCATTTGTGGCTGCATAGGCCGCCACAAAAGCAAGTGTACGTTGGCATTTATGGCTCCATAGGCCGCCGCCACAAAGGAAGCACAATGACGTTGGCATTTCTGGCCGCCCAGGCCGCCACAAACAATTAGACCGTTACATTTTGCTATAACGGTTGCAAAGAGATGCCCCATCCAAGTTACGATCTACTGTGAAATTATTCCAAACAAAAGATTGGTTTTACACTACAAGAAAAACATTATTTTGTGGCCAACTTCATAAATATTTTGTGGCCGAATAAAACCCTCACAAATTAGTGACTGAAAAGCCCTCACAAATACCAAAATTGAAATTGGTCTTTATATGTGGCTGAAAAAGCCCTCACAAAATCACAACGTTTTGATTTTGTGAGGGCTTAGGCAGCCACAAAATCCAGTTAAATTTTTAAGAATTTTGTGAGGGCTTTTACAGCCACATAAAATAAATCTTGTGAGGGGCAAATTAGCCGTCACAAATGACTGAAGTGAGATGTGCATTTGTGGCTGCATAGGCCGCCACAAAAGCAAGTGTACGTTGGCATTTATGGCTGCATAGGCCGCCACAAAGGAAGCACAATGACGTTGGCATTTCTGGCCGCCCAGGCCGCCACAAACAATTAGACCGTTACATTTTGCTATAACGGTTGCAAAGAGATGCCCCATCCAAGTTACGATCTACTGTGAAATTATTCCAAACAAAAGATTGGTTTTACACTACAAGAAAAATACTATTTTGTGGCCAACTTCATAAATATTTTGTGGCCGAATAAAACCCTCACAAATTAGTGACCGAAAAAGCCCTCACAAATACCAAAATTGAAATTGGTCTTTATATGTGGCTGAAAAAGCCCTCACAAAATCACAACGTTTTGATTTTGTGAGGGCTTAGGCAGCCACAAAATCCAGTTAAATTTTTAAGAATTTTGTGAGGGCTTTTACAGCCACAAAAAATAAATCTTGTGAGGGGCAAATTAGCCGTCACAAATGACTGAAGTGATGTGAGGGCTTTTACAGCCACATAAAATAAATCTTGTGAGGGGCAAATTAGCCGTCACAAATGACTGAAGTGAGATGTGCATTTGTGGCTGCATAGGCCGCCACAAAAGCAAGTGTACGTTGGCATTTATGGCTGCATAGGCCGCCACAAAGGAAGCACAATGACGTTGGCATTTCTGGCCACCCAGGCCGCCACAAACAATTAGACCGTTACATTTTGTGGCGGCAAAGGCCGCCACAAAAAACAATAGTACCGTTTGCACGTTCTGGCCGCCCAGGCCGCCACAAATGCCTAATATCCGTTGGTCATTGTGGCTGTTTTGGCCGCCACAAAAGATCTATCATACCCTATATATATTTATCCACTCCTCTTTCTAACCATTCTCTCCTCCTTCTCTCTACACAAAATTACTCTTAAGCTTCATTTAAATTTGGTAAGTATAATTATATTATATATGTAGTTTTATAATTTTATTTTTTAATTTGATATAACTAATTAATGTTATTGATTTTTATTTTTACAGTGCTTGTTAATTATTTCGAAGACTTGCAAGCATATCGTACGTGAGTGAAAGCTTGAAGTCAGACGCTACTCGGCATCAAGTTAGTATTTTATATATTTTAAATTTAGATTAGTAAATATATATATTATTTTTAAAATATAGATTAGTAATATTTATATTTAGATTAGTTTTATAAATTTATTTTTAAAAAAATAGAAATGATGTTGTTTACATATTAATATATGATAAATTAAAGTTTCAAACCACGGTTAAAATATATTAGTTTTAATATAATTATTATTTAAAAAAACATTATTAAAATTGATGATATTATTATTTTTTGTTATAAATAAGTCTTGATTATTAGTCTTGATTTTTAAAAAAACATCATTTAAAATTTTATATAGGTTTATATATATTTATTGTATTGATATATATAATTTATTGTATTGATATATATATTATATTGATAATAATATATTATATATTATTGTATTGTATTGATAATAATATATTATATTGTATTGATATATATATATAATTTTATTTCGGTTTATATATATTTATTGTATTGGTAATAATATATTATATTGTGTGCAGATGCATGCTCCCCTAATTGACATATAAATATGTCAAAATTTATATATAATGCTTTTGAAAAATAAAGCAATTAATATATAAAACATCGATATATATATAAATATATATGCACATAATTTATATATTTATTTAATTTTTAGAATAAACATATACATATATATATACACACACACACACACACACACACAGATATATATATATATATATATATATATATATATGGATTTATACCGTAGTTGGATGTACGATAGGAATTTTCCTGGAAGAAAGGGTCTTAAACAACGTTTTGCTAACAAGGTTGAAGACTTTCTGAATTTTGCGAGAGTGCAACAAATTGTCCAAGATGAAGGGGGAATGAGATGTCCATGTTGTTTATGTCGATGTAGACGGTTTAAAAGTGAAGATGAAATAAGAGTGCATTTGTATGCAGATGGATTTATGCCTAACTACTGGATTTGGACTAATCATGGAGAAGAGTCTCCAGCGGCGCCTAATACTAGTACATCTATGGAGAATTATAACACAGGTCCTTCAAGTAGTACTACCATGTTAGGTATAGATTATTATAACTATCAACACTTTGAGGCGATGAATGATATGATCTCGGATGCTGTTGGGGTTAATTTGTCATTCAATGAAGATCAATATGACGATACCGATGGACTTCCCAATGAAGAAGCTCAGAGATTTTATGGTCTTTTGAAAGAGACAAATAAACCGTTGTTTGAAGGTTCTTCAAACTCAAAGTTATCAATGTGTATTAGACTATTAGGTCTAAAGTCTCAATTTCATGTTCCTGATTTAGCTTTGGATTTCATGACTAAAATGATGCTAGATGCAACACCTGTTAGAGATGGTTTGCCGCAAAGTTATTATGATGCGAAACGGTTAGTGTCAAAGTTAGGATTAGGTGTCAAGAGGATTGATTGTTGTGTTAAAGGTTGCATGTTGTATTATGACAATGAATTTGGTATGAATGATGCTAACTTAGTTGAATGCAAATTTTGTCAACAACCAAGGTATCACCAAAGGAATAACTCTAGGGTAAGTAGGGGAAAATCAATTCCAAGGAAAGCAATGTTTTACCTACCTATTGTATCAAGATTGCAGAGATTGTTTGCATCAATACAAACTGCAGGAAATATGACGTGGCATTATGAGAATAGAAGAAATTCAAGCGAGTTGCGACATCCGTCTGATGGTCAGGCATGGAAACACTTTGATCAAATGCATCCTGATTTTGCGTCAGATCCACGCAATGTAAGACTTGGATTATCCTCAGATGGATTTACGCCGTACATACAAGCATCGTCTACTCCTTATTCTTGTTGGCCGGTTATTGTTACTCCTTACAATCTTCCTCCTAATATGTGTATGTCTAAACCTTATATGTTCTTAGCTGCTGTGATACCAGGTCCTTCTAATCCTACAACTGGTATTGATATTTTTTTACAACCTTTGATTGACGATTTGAAGAGGTTGTGGAATGGTGTCTTGACATATGATATTGCTCGGAGAGAAAATTTTATGATGAGAGCTGCATTGATGTGGACCATTAATGATTTCCCCGCTTATGGGATGTTGTCAGGATGGGGCACCCATGGTAAATTAGCTTGTCCTATTTGTATGGAAGATACAAAAGCATTTACTTTAAAATTTGGCGGGAAAGCATCGTGGTTTGACTCGCATCGTAGGTTTTTACCTGCTGATCATGCATTTAGAAGGAACAAAGCTGCATTTATGAAGGGCTATGCAGAAAGTCTAGGACCCCCGCTTAAGTTGACATCAGAACAAGTTTGGAATAAAGTAAAAGATATGCCAAAGGTACATGTTGTTAATGGTGTGGCCTGTAAACCACAAGGTTATGGACAATGGCACAATTGGACAAAAAGATGTATTTTTTGGGATCTACCGTATTGGAAAGATAATCTTTTGAGACATAATCTCGATGTTATGCATATTGAGAAAAATTTCTTTGACAACATATTTAATACTGTGATGAATGTGAAAGGAAAAACAAAAGATAATGACAAAGCCAGAAAAGACATAGGTATATATTGCAGACGAGATTTGTTGTTGGTGGAACAAAACGGCAAGACCCTAAAACCTCGTGCGAATTACACTTTATCTACTGATGAAGCCAAATCTGTTTATCGTTGGATCAAAGAGCTGAAGACGCCTGACAGTTATTGTTCTAATTTGGCAAGATGTGCTGATGTGGAAAATGGGAGGATGCATGGGATGAAAAGTCATGATTGTCATATATTTTTAGAGTGTTTACTTCCTATTGCCTTTAGTGCTTTACCGACACATGTATTGAACCCACTTATTGAAGTGAGTCAATATTTCAAGAATTTGTGTTCTTCAACACTCATTGATAAATATCTCATCAAGATGGAAAATGACATTTCGATCATTCTATGTAAGTTGGAGAAAGTATTTCCTTTTGGGTTTTTTGATTCCATGGAGCATCTCAAAGTGCATCTTGCAAGTGAAGCTAGGCTTGGTGGACCAGTTCAGTATAGATGGATGTATCCATTTGAAAGATGATATATATATACATATACTTGATTTTCAATATACTTCAACTTATATATACATGGAGCTTATTGTACATCTCTTTGTATATTATAGGTTCATGGGTTATTCAAAACGGTCGGTGAAAAACAAAGCTAGAGTTGAGGGCTCAATTTGTTCATCTTACCTTCACCGTGAAACAACACACTTTTGTTCTCATTATTTCAACAACGAAACGTTGTCACCAGTTAACGGAAGAAACGCTACTGATAGTGTTATACGTCATCCACATGCTTTATCAGTTTTTTGCTTGTCTGGTCATCATGCTGGTAGGGATTTTCCGATTTTCTGGCCAAGCGACAAAGTATTTAATGCGGCACATGTTCACGTTTTGATTAACTGCACCGAAGTTAAACCATACATTGAGTACGTTTCAAATTTCTCTTCATATTAATTATATTTAATTATATGATTAAATTGATATTCACCATATATATGGTCATCGATCAGGGCATTTTTAAATACGGGACAATCATCTGATGATATACATTCAAATTTCCCATTATGGTTTCAACAACAAGTGCATCTCGAAGAACAAACTCCTATCAACATCCACTTAAGGCACTTATCTATGGGCCCGAGTAGAAGTTTCAAAGAATGGCACACCTATTACGTCAATGGATACAAATTTCACACCGAATCTTGGACTGAAGGAAAAGAAACAATTAATAGTGGAGTTTGTATGAAAAGTGTCTCTGATAGTGGTGTAGTAGAAGATTTCTATGGCATAATTGAGCATATTTACGAAATTGACTACACGTTCCTAGATTATGCGAAAAAAGTGGTGTTGTTTTACTGTAAGTGGTTTGATCCATCTAGCAGAGGAACTAAAATAAATTTGATATCCAATACTGTAGACATTCGTATGAGCAAAAAATATCCACGGTTTGATCCATTTGCCCTGGCCCATAATGTAAGACAAGTCTATTATGTTCCTTATCCATCAACTGTCAGAGAAGCAAACAGTTGGTGTGCTGCAATCAAAACAAGACCAACGAGTGGAATCGAAGAAGTTGAAGCAGGTCAAAATGAAGAAGTTGTATTTCAAATGGATGAAATGTTAAATTTGGATCATGTGATTGGAGATGAGACTATTAGTCAACTTTGTATGAGTCACACATTGGAGAAGAAGTTGATGAACAAGAAATAGATGAATTAGAGAATGATGACGAAGACGAAGACAATTAATTATTTATATATATATATATATATATATATGTGTGTGTGTGTGTGTATATATATGTATAATATTATATATTGTAATGT
>NC_021161.2:20694312-20696468 GCF_000331145.2 Cicer arietinum | reverse complement strand
GTTGTTAATGACCCATCTCTCATGCTGATGCCGACCATTGGTACTAGTGGTGGAGCTATTCCTCTATATCCGGAGGTCCCAGTAGAGCCTTATACCTTAGACGAAATAATGGATCCCGGATGTGTTGATTGCTACAACCGCATTGTCATCATTCCAGAAGGAGATGAGTATGTAAACTATGTTTGATTAAATATTTCATTATTATTGCAATGTAATTACATTATTAATTTTATTAATTTATTTTTATATTTAATTTGCATATAAACTTTGAAGATATCTTCCTTTTAAATCATCTGCAAAGGCAATTGCTGAAGTCATACAAGAGAAATATAAAAAACCATGGTTGTCTTGGGTGAGATAAAAGAGGATAAGACACCTCAAATTAGGGAAGTTGATCAATTTTTACATTGTTTCAAAGTAAGTCATTAGATTAATTTATTTAATTACTATTTATTTATACATTTGATTAATTTATTGAATTACTAATTATACTTTTAATATTTTTTAAATTTCAACAAAAACAACAGACTAAATGTACTTGGAAAAGAGAGCATGATGCCGCAGTTTTGGGTTCATTTGACCATCGCTTTTCAAAGCTTCTCTCATCTATGTTGGCTTACGCACGTAATAAGGGCGAGGAAAAACGGCCTAATTGGATTGGTGAAAATGTTTCGACTGCTTTGTGGAGGAAATGGAACACAAATGCTTACAAACAGAAGAGAGAAAAAGCAAAGACTAATAGAGCATCTGAGAGGGGTACCAGTACTCATAAGGGAGGTTCCATGTCTGCTGGAGAAATTAAATATTATATGGTAATTTATTATTATTTATAATATATATCTATTAATTTATATTCAATTAATCATCACATTTCACCAACTTATAAACTTGACATTAATTTAATATTTTAGGAAAAGCAACTTGGAAGGGAGGTCACTGAGGCTGAGATACGTCGCTATCTTCATGTTAATCCTGAAACAAATGAGTATACTGATGAATTATCAAAAAATATTCAGGTAATTATTATATATTAATTAGACCTATAAATTATTATATATTAACTATTAACTATTTTATTTTTTTTTATTTTTTTACTTTTAATATAGGAACAACTTCAACAAATCATGAAAGAATGGGATGATCATCAAGCTACTCTTCCTCCTGCTCAGCGAGCTGGTCTAGTGCAGCGGAAACAATATGAGACCGCAAGTTTTATGCACATCAGTGGTGGCAAGTACAAAGGGCGTGTGCTGGGTGCCGGTAGTTTATCATCAACCTTTAAGAAAGGTCCAACCGGCTATATTCAGACTGAGACGTCTTCTTCTTATGCTAGTACGGATCGATCTCATCGTCCGTCGATAGATAATGATCTTGACCAGTTAAAGAAGCAAGGGGCAAGTGAGCAAGAAGAAAAGACACAACAGCTGATACAAGCCGCAATTGATAAATTGAATGAGGAGTGGAAACAAAAGTTTCAAGAGCAGCAGCAGCAGTTTCAGCAGCAACAACAACAATTTCAACAACAACAATTTTCATTTCCTCCTGTGTTTCATCAGCAGTTCCCGCCTCGGCCTCAATACTTGCCTCAACAACCACTATTCCAGCAGCAACAAAATTACTCTCAATACTCCCAGCAGCAGCAACCGCCTCCAAATTTCCAACAGCAACACCAGGATCCTCCGAACTCTGCCTTCCAGCAACAGCAGCAGCCGCCAATGTTTCAGCAACAACAATATTTTCATAATTATCAGTATGTTCCGTCCTCTTCACATCAACTTCCTCAACCTCAACCAGATCATCAAACTGCATACCGACCAACTATGCCAACAGCTGGGTTGATCAGACCAGATTTAAATCAACCTCAACCAGCTAGGGCTCCTCATTCGACTAGTGGTGGTGCCATTGAAGATAAAATTCAATTTCAAACCATGATGTCTCCTCCAACACAAATTAATAATACTTTTAAGGGTCTTCTTTCGTTGGGTAACATGGCAGGAAATAATGATGGTGTGAGTGGAGCTGATCAGAGGAATTATTATGAGGATTGATGTCATTTGAATAATTTCATAATTTATTTTTGGGTTGTATGAACACATATTAATTATGTTGTCTTAGTTAATTATTGTGTTTAATTTTGGGTTTGTAAGACATTATTT
>NC_021161.2:20693440-20693902 GCF_000331145.2 Cicer arietinum | reverse complement strand
TTAAATATATATTTATATTAATTTATTATATATAAAATTATAATACAAAATTAATTTTGAATTTAAAAAAATTAATTTTTTAATATACGTAATATTTTGTGGCGGCCTAAGCCCTCACAAAATATGTATTTTTAATCTAGAGGTAATTTGTGGCGGCCTAAGCCCTCACAAATGAGGGATTTTGTGGCGCCCTGGGCCCGCACAAAGGCTGAATTTTTTAAAATCAACCTTTCCTTTGTGGCGGTCTGTGCCCTCACAAAGGCAGACTTTTGTGGCTGCAAAGTAGGGAAGGGAATAGGCTAGGCCGTCCGACAGGGGCCTATGGCCTGGCCTACTTATGGCCTGGCCTGTTTAATAAAAAGGTCAGCCTCAGGCTGTTTTTAAAGCCTATTTATGTAAATAGGTCAGGCTCAGACTTGTAAAAAAGCCTATTAGGCCTGACAGGCCGGCCTATATATATTT
>NC_021161.2:20588041-20689175 GCF_000331145.2 Cicer arietinum | reverse complement strand
TATATATATATATATATATTATTACTAAATATGATGTTGCACGAGAGGATTTATTTGAGAGGTAATAATCTGAGTTTGTTTGAGACCATTTGTTTGAGAGATAATAATGGGTGCGTTTGTTTTAATAAAAAATTTATTCTTTTAAACCAAAAATCATTTTTTAGGGTTTAAAGGGTGTTCTTTCATATTTTTTTAAATTATTTTGTTAGAAAAATTATTTTTAATGTGAATAAGGCTTTTAAATAGGCTTACAGGCCAAGCCATGATAGGCCGTAGGCCAGGCTCAGGCCGAAAAAAAAGCCTATCAAAGGCCGTAGGCCAGGCTTAGGCCTCAAAAATTCATCGTAGGCTAGGCTCAGGCCTTTCAAAGCATGGCCTGGCCTGGCCTATTCCCACCCCTACTGCAAAGGTCCTCACAAAGGCAACCTTTTGTGGCTGCAAAAGCCCTCACAAATGCCAACGTGTTTTCCACACTTTGTGGCTGCAAAAGCCCTCACAAAATTTTGTGACCAGCTTATTTGTGGCTGCTTTTTGCCCTTTGTGAGGGCTTTTGGCCCTCGCAAATTCCTTGTTTTCTTGTAGTGTTAGGTGGTAACATAGTAGTTGTGTTCGGGACAATTGGCGGAGGAGAAACAAACAAATCTACTATCTCAGATTGACCACCCATCTTGATGTAACGTTACAGGTTGTTGCAATAATAATGAAGATAGTTAATGAACTTAAAATGTTCAAGGTACAAACCCACATGCATCATTCAAACTAATATTCAAGGTACAAAGAACCAACACGCTTCCTTATTCTATGAATCAAACTATTGCATAAAAGCTACTACTACTTTCTCATCCCAAGGTAACTTTCACCCATACCAACTTGTTTTTTAGCTAAAAAATTTTCATATCTAATCATATCTACTTCTTATAGGTATATATATTAACTAAGAAAATGAGATCATGTGAAGTTCTTTTCCTGTCAAAAACTAGACTATATATAAATTCTTGAAAAATGCTATGGTATCAACAATTAACAAGGATAAATAGAATTGTATTTTTATGTGAAGACTGAGGATAAAAATAAGACTACTTCACATAACAAATAGTTTATTGTTTTTAACATGGATTATTAGTGAAGTGAAGCTAATTGTGGATATTATTAAAAAATTTGTTTATTCTTATACTTTGTTGTGGTTCCTTGTCCTAAATTCATATATTGTTGGAATTCCAAATGGGAGTAAGAAGTTCACCACTAAAAGGAAAGGGCTAAGTGATGAAAGAGTGACTACGATAACTCATATAACATATAACCCATGAAAAGAGTGACATCTTAGTGAACAATATAGAGCTTATGAAGACATAACAAAATTACTACAAGGATACCATTTTTTTCAAATAAATATTAGCACAAAAGATGAAAATATCACTGTATATTAGTTTTCTATATTCCCAGAACTACCCCCAAGAAATGCGACAACAAGTATCATGTGCACACGAAAAATAAGTCACAGTAAACATTGCACAAGTTGAAAGCATTTTCCCATTTTTTCTGTTGTCTCCAAAGTGCTTTTTTACTAGTGGGGATATAATAATTAGATATAATAAAATCATATATAATTAATTTAATACTATTTCAAAAATTAGATAGTATGCAATAAACAAACCCTTAGAGGCATTACTAACTGTTATAATATATCTCAACATTATCATTGGTATTAGTAAAGAAAGTTTCTTAGTTTATTCGAGGCTTAACTTCTTGAATTTGGAGAAAAGGCAAAGGAGAATTTAAAATAATTAAGACTACATTATATACCTCAAAAGCAGCTCATTTTCCTCCATTGCAAGCCAACTTCTATTCTGTTTGTGAAACTAACATAAGTTTTAACTCTTCAAGTATCTTGCTCATTTATGAAATCGGTGAGTGTTAATATGACGTACTATGCTGATTTGTAGTGGTGACAACAAAGACATACCTGATAGGTCCACTAATATGCAACAAAAACATACCTGTTGGAAAAGTTTGCTAAAATGAATCTTTAAGAAAGTAACAAGGTGATAGCGTTTCAGCAAGTGTACTGAATCGTTGCTAGTAATAATTAAAACGGTAATACTGAGTGTCGAACTCAAGGATTGCGTTTTACTATCAAATTATATTTAATTACTAAAATTGAACAAAAAGTTCCCATTGAAATAATATTTAAAATTAACAATAGCAATAAAGTTCTTCCTTTATAATAATAAAAATGTCAGGGATGAGTTTCACTTCGAATCCAACATTGGTGTCTAATTTGATCATAGTTATTGAATTCATTTATTGAATTATTACTGAATTCTCTTTATTATTCTTGTCCTAATGTCTTAGTGACAGAACCTTTAATTCCGAAGTAATCCCTAATTCTTTAGTAGTGGATTTAAGATTAGAATTAAGCATTACCGTATAGGAATTTCCTTTTTAAACTATTGTCTCTACAACTAATTTAATTGGTTTCACGACCTGCATTTATTCATAGTTAGAAAGGGAAAGGTTCAAAGGGGTTAGCAAATGATAAAATGTTCATAGGGTAGTTAGAAACGCTTAAACGACCAAACAAAATTGTCTTAGTGTATGCATAAATTACAAGTTCTGAAAAGATAACACATGTCTGGATACTCACACAACAAAGAATTAAATTGTTTAGGCTCAAAAGCTCACAACTAGGATAATAAGAAAGAGTATTAACTATCTAAATGATGTCAAACATGCCACTACAAAATTTATTTAGTTATTTTTTTATTTTAAAAAAATGGCAAGTGAGGCTTCAACAACCAAGGAGTAATCAACAATGCATGCATTAGTGAAACTTATCGAATTGAGCAATGATATGAGCAAAGAAATAGAGTTTAAACTTCAAAATCCAAAACAGGAAACTTAAGATCAAATGGAAGTTGTTAATAATTCTTCATCATAGTGCACGTTTACACACAATAAGATTGCAAAAAATAAAAGTTACCTCTACTTGTGGGTTGCCTCCCATGAAGCGCTTCTTTAAAGCCATTAGTTTGATGTACGCCTCAACTATTGTCAAGGTGACATATATGACAGGAAGAACACATCATCCTTCTTCTTCTTTTTGTTTGGTAGAAATTCCATGAACTTGAGAAATAAAAGATGTTGCTTCCATGTCCTTTTCAATTGGACATTGATGAACAAGGCATAGATTGAATCTCAAATTTTATCAATCTCAAATTTTTCTTTTCCTCGTTCGTCTTTTTCTCTTGCTTATCTTCTTCTTCCACAATAATATAATTATCTTCAACTTCTCCTCTATCATCTCAAACTTAACAACTTGCTCAAATAACCTCTCACATTGACTTTTAAATCTTTCAATTTAAACCATGTTATTCTTCATGAGTTCAACCAAAACGTCCGTAATGTGAATTGGAAGTCTTTGTCATCTGATTCTTTGGATATAATTTTAGGAGGTAGAATTTGTTCCCAATTGATCTTTTTAATATAACACTCGTCGTTTTCTACATCTTTGACCAAAAAATCTTCATATTCTATTAGTTCGGCAAGGTCACCAGAACAAGTTCCATTCTGATATCCTTATCCGCAAAAGTGACAACTAAGAGGCTGCATCTGAGGGATATGAGGGGGATATTTTAAAAATGTATGTCTCAAGATTTTCCCCTCAATCATGCGACATATACCAGATATAAGAAAAGTATCACACTCTTCATATAATTGTAGTAGAATATCATTATTATAATCTTTCATGCTCTACAGTGAATAGTTATCTCAAACAAAGAAGAGACGAACCACTAGCACATGACATTAACAAGTTCAACAAATAAAAATAGAAAATAAAAGAAAAACAATTTTTTTTTTAAATTAAAATTAAAATAAAAGCAAAAATTTTATGGCAAAACAAAAAATTTCAATTAAGTAAATAAATTAAATTCAATAGTGATATGACAATCCCCGACAACGGCGCCAAAAACTTGATAGCGTTTCAGCAATTGTAATGAATCATTTCAAGTAATAATTAAAACGGTAATACCGAGTGTCGAACTCCAAGATTGTGTTTTACTATCGAATTATATTTAATTACTAAAATTGAATAAAAAGTTCCCAAATTGATTGAAATAATATTTAAAATTAACAATAGTAATAAAATTGATCTTTTATAATAAGAAAATGTCAAGGATGAGTTTCACTTCGAATCCAACCTTGGTGTCTAATTCGATCCTAGTTATTGAATTATTTATTGAATTACTACCGAATTCACTTTATTATTCTTGCCCTAATGTCTTAGTGACATAACCTTTAATTCCAAAGTAACCCCTAATTCCTTAGTGGATTTATTAAGATGATAATTAAGCATGATCGTTTAGGAATCTTCTTTTTAAACTATTGCCTCTGCAACTAATTTAAATGGTTTCATGACCTGCATCTTTTCCTAGTCAATTCATAAATTTCTCATCTCAAGCATTCGTGAAGTCCACTTCTGTTTCAAAATACGAATCGTATAACATTTTAATGTTGATCAAACAATAAAAAGCATTAGGCACAAAAATGAGAATAATAATTCAATAAACTCATTCATATAACAAGAAATCAAATTAGAAAAATAAGGGTTTCATCTTGTTACACTCATCCCTAACAAATAGGCTTTAGTTAGTCATGACAAAGATATAAAAGATAGAGATTAGAGAAGAATTACAAGAAAGATTCATGAATGATTCTTGATAAAACTGCTCCAATGGTGTTAGAAATGTCCGTCTTTGAGTTTTTATACTAGGGCACAAGTCTCCCAACTTCCCAATAGTAAAAAAGATCCCTAAAAAGTGAGAAAAAAACGAGTTTTAATGTGTTTTGTTGCGCGTCGCACGCTTCAGACGCTTGGGGTGCAGAACATCTTCTATCTGTGCAAAATGCGCTTGGGGTGCAGAACATCTTCTATCTGGAGTTTAGTGCATGTTTCTCCTCTTTTGAATCTGAATTTGGTTCTGGTGTCTTCATGAAAGTTATCGCTATGGAGCATAGCTGTCATTTGCATTTGGTGTGACTTCAATTGAATATCTAAAACTCCAGATATGGCTGAAATACTCCACATATGTCATGTTGATTTCTCACAAAAATTCAGCACTGCATTACAACAAAGTAACAATGCAAAACACCGAAAAATCTCTATTTAATCAAGGAAATAAAAACATATATATTTAATTAAAGCAAAGAAATAAAATTAATAAAATATATCAAATAACTCATTAAATTAACTAATGAATAAAAGATATATTAGACTAAAAACAATGAAAAATATGCATATGATGAAGAGTCATCACAAGTCTAAGCAACAAGTACAGAACATACTCAACCATATAAAATATTAAACTAGAAGTTAAATGAACTAACACAAACATATTCAACTCCATCTGGGGTAGCACAACGACAATTAATTAATATGTCTGACTTTTTAAACGGAGTAGCAAAACTTTGAATATCAAAGATGAACATAATGAATTTGTTCTCTTTAAATTTTTCTCCTAAGTTGAAAATTTAAATGCATCGCCAATTTCTATTTGGATATTTAGCTGCATTGTTCAGCTTTAATACATATCCCTTGCGTCATTAAAAACAAATAAAGATAGAACTTTTCATCAAGCAGGAGGCTAAGGAACTCTGCTATGACTGGTGCTCACTTTTCATCCATTGATTTTCCATTGATAGACACAAACAATGAAGAGGTATACAATTTAATTAAGGTTTTCTTCAATAACCAATAGATATTCTTTAGACTTGGTCGGTAATATAAATAATCCCTCTACTCTACCCATGCATCGTTCTATTTATTATGGAACTTGTTCACCCTACTAACTTGCCAACTGCGCTAACTATCCCTAACTAATTGTCCGGTCTCTTCAGTTCTAACGACAAATCACAAAAAATCTAATTCTTGTTCTACACTAAGCCAGTAAGCCTCACCATGGTTTTAATATTACTTGATGAAAGCAACACAGAAACAACAGCTTCTTAATAGAATCACAATAAAAAAATTGGAGTCCTTTTCTCCCCTATTTTTTGTCCTGTGTCCATAGAAATATCGTTTATATATTTTCGGAGTCGTGTGTCCTTGTGAATGTTGTGTTGGAGGTGTGGAAATACAAGGTGAGATAGGATTAAGAATTACAACATTAGAGAGACAGTTTGAGTAAGAACTATAGTAGAAATGGTAGAAAAGATTTAATGCATCATCCCTAAGCCCTAAAAATTAAAACACTCATAAGAAAAGGTATTATATTACTTCACATCACAAACAAATAAAGGAAAGGAATATTTGAGACACATTCTACTAACAAAAGTCTCTCTAATAACTAAAGTATTGTGACTTAATAGTTAAGACTTCAAGAAATAAGCAAAAGTGAAATGCAAAAGAAACACAATACAAAATGGAAAAAAATCACTCTAACCACATTTAGTTTTGGCCACACTTATCAATTAAAAAATATCATCACTAATTATATCTTAAAAAAATGTCATCACTAAATCGGAAGAAAATCAGAACCCTAACTTACTGTAATTCACGAAAATCATTTTTCTCCTCCTTCACGAGAAATATGAAGGACACTGAAGGTCGAGGTAGAATCGGGGGTCATTCATGAGAAATCTGAACGACGCTGAAGGTCGAGAATGTCGCAAAGCTCAAACACGAGAGTGACGAAGACGACGAATGTTGTGACAGTGGTGGCAATGGTGGCTAGGTGTGACGGTGGTGGCTATGATTGAGATGCAATGGCGGCAAGGTTGAGGCTTCGTGGCGGCGAGGTTGAGAAAATAAGGTTCTCTGATTAGGTGTGGTGGCTATGACTTGGTTTTGAGATTAACTTAAACTTATAAGATTAGATTTTTTTTACAATTTCTCTGTTTTAAAAAATTGAACAATTTTAAAAGGCACTAATAAAATTAAACATAAGTATTAATACCCCAAACTTTAAATATTAATACCCCAAACATAAAATTAAACATAAATTTTTTTTATCTATATAAAAATTAAAACATAGAAATTTCTTACGAGGCGGGAAGTAATATTAATACCCCAAACTTCTCTCCGTCCAAGAATTTCAATTTCGAGACAAACTCTGCATACAATTAAAGCGGATTTTTCCTTATAAATCAAGACGAGTTCGAGCGGATACTGTGGGTTGGATTATATTGTCATCCCTAACTGTGGAATTTGCCTTACTTTTTTAATTTGTTTAAAAATACATTCTACTTTATTTATATAAAATTAAGACATATTGTATTTGCTGCGGAGTTTGCTGTGGAATTTCCTGCGGAACATCACGCAGATAAATCCTTGGAAAAAGGTGAACTTTGCCGCGGACTTATAATCACATGTAAATTCGAAGCAAAAGAAAAATGTATCTGCTGTTTTACCTATGGAAACGAATACCGCAGAAAAGTTACTAAAATAATTCTAAACCGCAAAAAAATATGTGTATTGTCAGCGGATATATTTCTGCAGGAAAAATGCTAATTTCTAGTAGTGATTGAGACTCGTGGGTTTTTTATATATGTTCCTCATTAGTTGTTACATAAGTAAACAATCAAACTAATCCTATTGTTTACGAAAATTAAGTTTGATTTTGTTGATGGCATAATAACATTGATAACCATTGCAAGTTTACATCTATAATTTGATGTAAAACAGTTATATAAGCTAACCTATATGATTATACACTATTTTAAATGTATTAATAAATATACTTGTGAGGGATTATGTTATAATCTATTGTTTTTTTATGAAATTCTATAAAAATATCTAACTATAATAATTGTATATATGTGCAATGAAATCAGATAGTTAGAGGTTTTATATATCTTAAGCGACACCAAAAACTTTGAAAAATATGTTTTTCCATTGACTAATGGAAGTGAAAAATAAATCATATTAAGCCATATGACTTGCATGAAGTAACTATTTCCTCCTATAAATCTTATTTATAAATGTTGACGTTTATATTTTTGTCTAAATAAATATGTTTTGATATGCTTTTGTGTGTAAACTTTTTATATCTATTGTAAATATATTTATAATATGTACACTATGTCTGTAAAATTAAAATTAATTATTACAAAAAGTCATATGAATATTATTTTAACTAAAATTATGTTTGTGATCCTTTAAAGTTTAACTCATTAATAAGATTGGTTTATCGAGAAAAAAAAATTGAATAGATTTTTTTACTATCAACATATGCGATGTTCGACGTTGATATGTCCTTAACACTATTGGAGTAACATTTTAAAATCAACAAATAATATTATTTTTGCCATATTGGTGGCAAGCAATATCTTTTCCGTATTGGGCCTTCAGTTTCTAATAAATTTTTTTTAAGTTTTTTTTCCCTCTTTTTGAGCATCAATTTCTTCAAAAAAAAAAAAAATTAAAAAATTCTCAAATTGAAGAATCAATACGAAAATTATATTTTGTAAGAAAAATATATTTTGTAAGAAAATGTATTAAAAATAAAAGTCCATTAAATTATGTAAGGGTCTTGAAACCCATTAACCGATTCCAGTTTTACTATAAATAAAAAAATATTTATTAAATATGTTAATTTGATACTTTGTCGAAATAGTAATTATCATATAGCATTAATGATTTGAAATTTAATTAAAAAATTAAAAATAAAGACCCAATTTGATCTATTGAAAATTAAAAATACATTTTAGTCTTTGAGAAAAAAAAATTGGGCCAAATTAGTTACTATGTGAACCATCATTAGAAAAATTGTTTTTTATGCTTACATGTCCTGTGACTCGTCAACTTAATCACCCTACATGTAATATCTTTTAAAAATAGATAATTTAGTCTCTGACAATAATTAAAAATTGATAATATATATCATAATTTGTTAGTACTATAGTTTATATTTGTTAAAAATTCTAATAGTACTAATGTTTTCAAGAGAGGTAGAAATCTCAAAAATTAAGAGTTTTGAAGTGGAGATTTCTCTTAAACATTAGTTTTCAAGTTTTGTTTGTGTTGTGTCAATAAAACAATGCACTACGCGAAAAATACTATTTTACAACGTTTTTTTTAAGTCATTTACAGCGTTTTTTTAAAAAATTAAGCGCTGTAGTATCTAGCGCTTTAAAATGATACAGCAACGCTCTTTAAAATAAAAAAGTGTTGTAAATCTCTTATAAAAACGCGCTGCTTGTTGTATTAGTTTTAATAGGTGCATTCTTATGCACGTTTTACAGCGATGTAATAGGTGCATTCTTATGCACGTTTTACAACGATGTAATAGGTGCATTCTTTAAAATAAAAAAGTGTTGTAAATCTCTTATAAAAACGCGCTGTTTGTTGTATTAGTTTTAATAGGTGCATTCTTATGCACGTTTTACAGCGATGTAATAGGTGCATTCTTATGCACGTTTTACAACGATGTAATAGGTGCATTCTTTAAAATAAAAAAGTGTTGTAAATCTCTTATAAAAACGCGCTGTTTGTTGTATTAGTTTTAATAGGTGCATTCTTATGCACGTTTTACAGCGATGTAATAGGTGCATTCTTATGCACGTTTTACAGCGATGTAATAGGTGCATTCTTATTCTATTTTTATTAAAAAACACTATAAATAGAATTTTTAAAATAACGTTTGTTTGTATAAACAGGTTTTTTATTATATTTTTTTAAGCGCTGTCTTTTAATTTTTTTTCAAAATCATTTTCATCCAGCACATGATATTGACACAATTACTATATTTTTCGTTTAAACAGCAACAACAACAAACTTGTAACTTTACATATTGACAAAATCAATTCACAACAATAGAACTACATAACTTTATAACTTTACATATTGACACAATCAGTTCACAACAAACTTGTAACTTTACATATTGGCACAATCAGTTTACAAACAACACATGATATTGACACAATTACATATTTTTTACATTTACATATTCACAAAAACACATAACTATATAACTTTACATATTCACAACAGAACCTTGCAACACAACATATATTTTTTACATTTACATATTCACAACCTTGCAGCATGGCAATTTCCCAACAAATCAAATAATTTTCATTTCGATCACACACTTACACCAGTCTTCCTTTATTTCAGTTAGATCTCTTTCAGAGTATGTTGGACTAGAATTGTCAAAGTACTGTGCGATATAAAATTTGAACATAAATAAGTTAGAATCAAATATATACATAGTTTATATGAAAATCAAAATATAATGAAAATATCGTACCGTTGTTGAGATTATAGTTTGATTCATATCAAATATCTCCTTCATGAATCGCAATATATAGTACTCGCAGTCTATGTTGTTAGTTTGACGAGGACACTATAAAATAAAACATATAAGTTAATAAATATTTGTGCATTGATTGTTAATGAAATTTTAAAGACATATATTTCAAACCTTTATTGGAATCCATATGATGTTATTTGACTTTTTCTTCGACACTGTAGCAATCCTTTGAGCTCGGAAAACTTGTAAAGCACTATCAAATAAATGTGATTATTATAGCATTAAAGAACACATTATATATATATATAAGACATAAATGAATATTCCTTATGTGTCGAAGATAGTCTTTGTATCGGAGTGATTGTTGTAATGGCCGTGCAAGGGATCTAAATAGTATATAACTTCAGAGGTCGCATTGATTGCAAACAGCACCCAATGTGCCCTACAACAACAAAATTTTGGTTGGCAATTTTGTTTACACAACTAATAAATTAAGATCTCATAAATTAAAAAAGATATAAATAAAGAATATATAATTACTCTGAATTATATGGCGCAAGGAACAACTTGTCCTTCTCTTTATTTCCCAATAGGATATCTACAACATATTTCTTTACATTAACTAGATCAAGTTTAAACATTGAAAACTTATGCGGAGACAAGAATGAAAATCTATCTGACAATTTGCGCGTGCCCACCAACTTCTCATACAAAAACCTTCAATGAAAATGTCAAATTAGATTAATTACTAATAAATTAAATTAATTACCAATAAATGCAATTAAAAGTAATTTTTATCTTAAATAAAGTATTTTACCTAATGTATAAGCTGATGACTGTAGCACTTAGCTCCTTATGATTGAGAAGTTCGTATATGTGCACTTTTTCAAGTAGTTCTTCATACTCATCTCCGAAAATAGCTTTCTCCATGCTTATGATACGTGAATTGTTGTTGTCCATATTCGTTTTTTCTTGTATGTCAAGACACAACCCAAATCAAGCAAGACGTGGATGAATTATTTTACGAGCAACAAGTGATTTACCCTGATTCAGTTTTTGAATTTTCGCAGCTTTATTACTTTCCAATTTTTGAAGTTTGCCATCTTTATTTTTACCACGAACATCCAGTTGTGGTGCGGCTTTATTCTGGCAGGTTTGTTGTGCGGGTGGTTTTGATTGAATCTGAAGAAATGAGGTTAACCAGTTTGTTAGTTAATTGAATCTAGAAAAAAAAAATGACAAACTTGCCACAATAAATGTGACAAACCTTTTCCGACGACGTGACTAACTCGTTGCGGGGAATCTTCTTGTCATTCCCTTTAGACTTTGTATGAATCTAAATAAATGTGAAATTAAAGTTAACAACGGAAAAAATCAGCAATTAAATATAATCAATCATAATCATATATCGTACAATTAAATATACATATCAATTAAAATTACATTTCAATTACACGTATCTTATCAAGGGCAACAAGATTTTTGGGCCATGCCACTTAACTACCTATTGCTTCTCCCAAATACTTCATATCTCCATCGTTGTCCGATATAGGCAACGTTGCATTTGGTTCAAAAGCAATCACAGGTGATACTTTGACATGGCCGGCAGGGATCGGAGTGTTGCACAATACTTCTCCCAAAGTATTGTACAATGTTCCTTTTCCAACCTTGCGATGAGTAAGGGAGGATAAATACAACACTATGCATTATTGTGTCAGACTCGTTATAAAATATCAGCGTAGATTAAGTAGAGACACCTTAAATCAATGGTTAATACATAAGTATGTGAAATGATTAGGTGGGATGAATTTCTTATTTTATTAAGTAATTAATTACCTCGGGAAGACTTTTAAGACCAATGTTGCAACTAGCGTTTTCACTCTCCATTTGTATTTCACGTTGGAGTTGATCCGGAAGTTGCTTTTCTTTATTCGTCTTCACCAAGAATGCCACTTGCTCTGTTAGGACTTTGAGCTTCTCTATTACTTCCTCATTAGATGGATTTGGGCGCTTCTCTTGTGAAAAATAGCGGGTTGGAGTTACGCCAAATCCTTTCACCCTCACGCGGCCGGAATATTTAGGAACATTAAATACTTTACCGAGTATGTCCCTGCAACTAACTTGTTTGTTGTCCTCTTGATTTTCAGAACTTTGTTCTAGATTCTCCTAAAATACACGTAAGATTAAATAGATAAGTTCAATATCATTTTTAAAATACAATATTATAAAATATTAAAGTGATAATATACTTACACAAAGTTGTATCACTTTTTGAACATTTTCATTATCAACAACTCCATCTTTATTTACACGAGCCTCCTTCCACAAAATATGACGACTCAATGGTTGATCGGATTGGGTCTCTTGTAGCTATTCATTAAGACATAAACAAAAGCTATTTGTTAAGATCATAAACAAAATATTAGTTAGAAACTATAGTTTATAATGTACCACATTATATAAAAGTGATGTTTACTTACAATTTTTTGCTCTAAACGTGCATATCCCATACGAGATTTTTTGTATGGATGTGTTGGATTTTTGGCCTTCTCGCGATTTTCCGTACTTATACTCTTAATAAAAAAAATAACAATCGTTTAAAAATTTAAAATACGCTATGAATATGAATAATAAAACACAAATGCTAATAAATTAATCACTTACCACAAACGCGGGGTCTGCATGTTTAGCTACAAATGCGCTCCATTCGTCATTTGATATATGGTGTTTATATATTTTTGGAGCTTCAATAATCATATTTCCATCACGATCTCTTAGGTAGCAATTTGACAGATGAGATCTAAATCCCCGGTGTATTTTTCTGGCAACTCTAAGCATGTAAGTTTTTCTCACCTCATCAACATCAAAAGCAGATTGCAAACCAAATAAAGATATAGTTTGAGTAAAGTATTTCAATAGAAAAAATTATAAGTAACAAAAAAGTGGAGTAAAAATGTTACTTTTATATCATTCCATAGTATATCTTTTGCATCCTTCAAAGCCTTATCTCTACAATTGTCAATTGTAATTGGGATATTCTGACGAACAACAACACCAATATAACTTACCAACATGGAACTGTTGGGATCAATTGGGTGGCCACTTTCATTCCATCCCACCTAATAAACTCATATAGTAAGTACATGCTTTCAAAAAAGATAAAAAATAAACAACAAACAAAGTACAGTATACCTCAACTTTTATGCCATTACTTCTTGCTTTTTTGACATTTTTCATAACGGTTGCACCACGTTTAACTTCATTTTCATAAGTCTTAGTATTGACAACTTCCTCATTTTGATAATCCAAAACCTTGTTAGAATCCATTTATCTACAACAAGTTCAACATGCAGTTCAGTATAACTTTAACAAGTTCAACATGCAGTAGTCTAAGTACGTAGCAGTATAAGTTCAACGTGCATTTTAGTGACAACAAAAAATCAATAAATACAATACATGAAGAGTGCGAAGAAATACATAGGGTTAGTAGGGTTACAGCTTCATTTAAGAAGGAACATCGAGAATGCACAGAAATACGAACGGTTCGAAGGACATAGTAGGGTTCGCAGAAATACGTAATGAGGGTTACGTATTTCAATGAGAAGAGTACGTAATAATGTTCATAGGGATATTAACAAAGATGGAGATGGTTCGCAATGGAGATGGTTGGCAATGTGGTTCATAGGGATAATAGGGTTCCCAATGAGAAGGACAATGAAGAGGAGGAGGACACTGAAGCGTAGTGAAGTTTATGTAATGAAAAGGAAACTGAAGCAGCTTATTGTTATATATAAAACCTATTACATTGCTTTTTTGGAAGAGCACTGTAAAAGACCTCATTATTTTATTTTTTAAAAGCCTATTACAGCGCTTTTTTAGAAGCCTTTTAAAGCGCTTGTCCAAAAGCGTTGTAAAAGACCTCCTTATTTTATTTTTTAAAAGCCTTTTACAGCGCTTTTCCAAAAAGCACTTTAAAATACCTCTTTGTTTTCTTATGTAACAGGCGTTGTATTTTTAAAAGCCTTTTACAGAGCTTTTGCAACAAGGGCTTTAAAACACCTCTTTAACTTAGTATAAAACAAAGCTTTGTGACCTCCTTATTTTTTTTAAAGGCTTTTATAGCGCTTATTGACAAAAGCGCTGTAAAATTACAAGTTTATGTTCAGTTCAGTTCAAG
Organism: Cicer arietinum; assembly: GCF_000331145.2. Taxonomy (NCBI): domain Eukaryota; kingdom Viridiplantae; phylum Streptophyta; class Magnoliopsida; order Fabales; family Fabaceae; genus Cicer; species Cicer arietinum. The sequence goes on along the minus strand of NC_021161.2, from coordinate 20,674,745 downwards.
TAAAATACCTATATTTGGATCTTTTTTTTCTTCCAAATAATTAGTTAAATACCTATATATATATATATATCAATGCTAAATTACATGATCAACTCATATTGGGATGATCAGTTCAAGTTCAAGAAAAATTCCTAGTACTCAAACAAAGCTTTTTCAAGTTCAATATAAGCTGAAAATCAGTTATGGCAGGTCAAACATACAGTTAAATTACATGAACTTAGTACAAAACACTAAGATCAAGCTAAATAAAAGCAGAAAATAAGTATAAGCAGAAACTCAAATACAGTTCAAGCTAAATACTAAAATGCTCAATTATGGCAGATGAAACAATTAAATTTCATGAACTCATTTCAGATTACATGGCTTATATAAAACAATTAAACACATTAAGATTCCCTTCTTCTTTTCTTGGTGGGATTCACATTTGTTTGTCCATTAACGAGACGAAACGATGGATTAATCCAAATTCCCTCATCATGATCATCTCTAAGATATAAACCATCATCAATTGAATCAATTTCATGTGGTTACGATGGATTAATCCAAATTCCCTCCTCATCATGATCTCTAAGATATAAACCATCATCAATTAAATCAATTTCATGTGGTTGTGATGTTGCAAAGAAAAGATCATTACCAACATCTTCATCATTATTGTTATCATCGCTTATTTTATTAGTCGATACGACAACGAACCATTTATCATCAGCAGGATCATTGACATAAAACACTTGTTGAGCTTGCGACGCTAAAATAAAAGGCTCATCTTTGTATCCTACCCTATTAAAATCGACAAGCAAGAACTCTAACTCATCAATCCGAACGCCATTATTATTATCGACCCACTTGCAACCAAATATGGGATCACGAAACATTGTGTAGTCTAACTCCCATATGCGCTCGATAACCCCAAAATATGATAGATTTGCGTATATTGGGTTTTTGTCTTTTGCACTTGAGATATGCATCCTTCAGCTACGAGAGTGACTCCGCTATTTTGCATAGTGGTTTGATCATCTTGTTCTTTGGTATAAAATGTGTAGCCGTTAATTACATAACCGGTGTAAGAAAAGACATGTAAACTCGGACCATTTGCTAGCCACCTCAATATCTATGAAATTGATATGGGGTCTATATAAAACTTTGACTTTATGTGATTATTTAACCTTGTTATAAAACTTCGATTGTGCTCTCGAGTTATCCAATTTTGATTCTTATTCATGTTCAAACCAAATAACTGATTCATGTGTATTGTAACATACAGTTGAACCTCATCATCATTGTGCATGACATACAATTGTGCCTGCTCCCATTCTGTCCTTGATACAGTCATTAGTCTCTTTCCAATTATCCCTTCTCGTGATAGTCTTCCCGGATGACGAGACATGGGAAGCCCTATGGATTCAACATTGGACAAATATTCAATACAAAATTCAGCAGCTTCTTCGACAATGTACAGTTGAACAATACAATCTTCTGGTCGACTTCTACTTTTTACGTACCATTTTAATATTTTCATATATCGTTCTATCGGATACATCCATCTCATATAATGTAAGACCCATAGTTTTAAATTCTAATTTATGTATTTTGGTATTGAAATCTGAGACTTTTTAGCCAAGTTATTGATAATTTGTGAGTTTAACGCCCAAAAACATCTTTTGATGCCCCGATTAAAACCATTCGTCAATAAATAAATTAGATTAATTACGGTGAATCTTTTGTCGAAGAATAATTTATTTATGTTACGAATAATTTAATACTGGACAGTTTTGTCAAAAATATCTCGGGTTGCTGAAAATTTTATCTATCAATTGAGTTGCGACGAGAGTAGATATTTTTATCAAATGGTTTGAGACGTTATGGGTGAAATGGTAATGTTAATAAATATCTAGATATTTTTAGAAATTTGTTAAGTTATAATTAATATATATATATATATATATATATATATATATATATGTTTGGAGGGAAAAGAAAAGAAACTAGAAAGGAAAGAAAATGAAATAGAAAGAAAATAAAATAGAAGAAAGGAAAAACAAAAGGAAAGAAACAAAACGTTTTCTTCCTCTCTCTACTGTCTCATGACACTTCTTCTCCTTCTTTCTTTCTTCTTCTTTTGTTTTGTTTTATTTTGCTTCAAGAAAATAAAGTGGGTGAGAAAACAAAGATTCCCAGCTTCGTTCTTCTTTTTTGATTAAAAAACGAAGGAAAATGGTGTTGGTGATTTCAAAACCGTCAAACACAAACCTTCACTTTTCTTCTAGATCTAAGCTTCTTTTCACAAAGAGATAGAAGGGAAAGTTGCTCACCTCCACACTACGGTGCTAGTGAACTAACTTTGGAAGCGATGTCGTTAATCGCGGTGCCGTAATCGGCTGTTAAAGCTACCATTAAGGTAAGGGCTTCTTCCAAACTTTTAGTTTGCATTTAGGGGCTTATTTGTGGTTGAGTGGAAAATAAATGTGTTGGGTTTGAAGTGTAAATTTGGGGAAAATGAATTAAATGCTTTTATGGGTGAAATTTTGGAGTTCGGTTTTGGAGATATTAATGAGTGTTTTATGGAAAAAGAATTTCATTCATTTATGTGTGTTGTTAAGGAAATGAAATTTGATGTGTTTGAGGTGTGTTTTGTGAAAGTTATGTTTGAATTTTGTGTTGATTGATGATTAAACTTGGTGTGGATTTTGTGAATTTTGAATTGATCAGGTTTAATGTAAATTGTGGATTAAATTTGATGTGTGTGGTGGAAAAATAAATGTTTGAGTATGCTCTGTGTGGACTTTGAAAATCATTAGTGTTAAATGAGTATTAAAAATGGAGAATCTTTTAATATATGCATTTACTTAATGATTGTTGTGGATAGAATGATTATGCTCATGCATTTCATAGTACATGGTGACCGCGATGGGGCCATGGTGATAGTGGTGACCGTGATGGGCCACGAGATGATGTCATGTGATTAGTTGAATCATCTTATCCTTGCGGCGATTATCGCGTCGTGCTGATCTGTGAGAGATTGCACTCTAGTTGTGCTGATCCGTGAGCGATTACACTCTAGAAAACAGTGTAAGGCCTGTGATAGGCGACACTTTAGTAAATCGTGCGGGCCTGTGATGGGTGGCACCTTGGTAATTAGTACAAGGCCTGTGATAGGCAGTACAATTATGATTTAAGCCCCTTCGAGGAGGGTTTTCGTTTGGAATTCCAGAATTCATGCATTTTGGCATATACACATTGCATTAGGGTGCTTGGCACGCGAGTCATGTTTGATTCAAGATTATGATTGAGTGTTTGAACTTAAGTTGTCATGGTGATTGTGCTATAATTGCTAAGTGTGAATATTTTGGATTTGTGTGTAAGTGTGATTGATGGCAAAACCTTTTCAAAACTCAAGTTATCATGGTGATTGTGCTATAATTGCTAAGTGTGAATGTTTTGGATTTGTTTGTAAGTGTGATTGATTGTAAAACCTTTTCGAAACTCAAGTTGTCATGGTGATTGTGCTATAATTGCTAAGTATGATTGCTTGGATTTGTGTGTAAGTGTTGATTGATTTCGAAACCCTTTCAAAAGCTGAATTTTGCTGTTTTCTGCTGTTTTCTTATGTGTATTCGAATACAGAAGGTTGTATTCGAATACAAACATCCTATTTTAGCTACTGACTTATGTGTAGTCGAATACAAGCATCCTGTTTTTGCTGCTGACTTCTAAAACAGCCTTGTATTCGAATACAGAGATGCTATATTCGAATACGACAGTGCAGTTTTGTTTAAAACTTCATTTTTCAACTTTGATTATGCATGTTTAACATATGGAAACCCTCTCAAGGTGCATGCTAAGTTGAAAGGCCATTTTATGCATTTGAAATTTAAATGTTATGTGTTAATTGTTAATTTCGGCTGGTGACCCTTTACAACTATTGTGGAAATCTGGGCTTTGCCCTCAGATGAGAACCAAGACCATCCTACCGGTTAGTACCCTGTAGATGGGAAAGTAGTTGGACACACCTGACTGGAGCTTTGTTAGGTGGATCTTGCAGGGCGCGTGGAGATCACCCGGGATGTACAGTTTTTGTAGTATTATCAGATTAGATGGACGTATAGGGACTAGATGTCTTTCTTTTTGTTGTATCTATTTTTATTTGGAAGACTATACCTATACCAATATTGTCACCTTGACATTTTATTTGATGGGTCCATGTACCACTTTTTGATGTGACGTGGGGGAGTTAAAATTCTTGGGGCAATGCTTTTGTATAGATGTCTACCGAGAATACCCCAGAGGTATGAGCTATGTCTGATAGAAATTTTACATAAAACAATTTTTTCCTTTCTAGATAGAGTATAAGCGGCTGAAGGTAGATACGTGCAATTTCCTTTCTTTACGGGACCCAATTCATTTCTTATTCCCATATCGACCAAGTTCAATCTTGCATTGATGCCATCTTTAGACTTTCCTAGAACATTGAATAATGTACCAATAACACTATCAAATACATTTTTTTTCAATATGCATCACATCGAGGAAATGTCTTATATACAATGACTTCCAATATGGCAATTCAAAGAAAATTGACTTTTTCTTCCACCCAGTTTTGACCAGCTCTCCCGTAAAAGGGTTGCCATCAAACCTTGTACTTTTTCAAGTATTTGATATCCAGTCGGTGCTAAAGGAGCTTTACCTTCCTCTGATTTTCCATTGAATGCATTTCTCCACCCACGATACTGATGACTATAAGGTAAAAATCTACAATGTCCAAGAAATACATGCTTCTTACAATGTTTCAAGCGCATCCAATGTGTACTCTCTTCACATATAGGACATGCACACTGACCTTTAATGCTATATCCTGATAAATTGCCATATGCTGAAAAATCATTAATTGTGCCGAACAACATAACCCTCAAATTGAAACATTCTTTCTTATACCCATCATAAACTTCCACACATATCTCCCACATATTTTTTAAATCTTCAATTAAAGGAGTCAAGTATACGTCGATATCATTCCCCAGTTGTTTGGGTCTAGAAATTAACAGAGATAACATCATAAACTTACGCTTCATACATAACCATGGAGGTAGGTTATAAATCAACAAAATCACAGGCCACGTGTTGTGTGAGATGCTTTGAAGACCATGTGGATTCATTCCATCAGTAGAAAGTGAAAGTCGTAGATTTCTTGACTCTATCCCGAATTCAGGATACTCGTGATCAATTTTTGCCCATTGTGGGGAATCTGCAGGGTGTCGAAACATTCCATCTCTAATTCTTTCATCTGCATGCCATGTCAAGTGTTTTGAATCTTCTTCACTACGATACATGCGCCTAAATCTTGGTATTATAGGAAAATACCACACAACTTTTGCTGGAGTAGATTCTTTCTTCTTATATCGAGAGACATTGCATTTCGGACACGCCTTAAGTAGTTCATATTCGTTTCGAAATAAAATGCAATCGTTAGGACACGTCCATTGAATGCATTTCTCCACCCACGATACTGATGACTATAAGGTAAAAATCTACAATGTCCAAGAAATACATGCTTCTTACAATGTTTCAAGCGCATCCAATGTGTACTCTCTTCACATATAGGACATGCACACTGACCTTTAATGCTATATCCTGATAAATTGCCATATGCTGAAAAATCATTAATTGTGCCGAACAACATAACCCTCAAATTGAAACATTCTTTCTTATACCCATCATAAACTTCCACACATATCTCCCACATATTTTTTAAATCTTCAATTAAAGGAGTCAAGTATACGTCGATATCATTCCCCAGTTGTTTGGGTCTAGAAATTAACAGAGATAACATCATAAACTTACGCTTCATACATAACCATGGAGGTAAGTTATATATTACCAAAATCACAGGCCACGTGCTATGTGAGATGCTTTGAAGACCATGTGGATTCATTCCATCAGTAGAAAGTGCAAGTCTTAGATTTCTTGACTCTATCCCGAATTCAGGATACTCGTGATCAATTTTTGCCGTTTGTGGAGAATCTGCAGGGTGTCGAAACTTTCCATCTCTAATTCTTTCATCTGCATGCCATGTCAAGTGTTTTGAATCTTCTTCACTGCGATATATGCGCCTAAATCTTGGTATTATAGGAAAATACCACACGACTTCTACTGAAGTAGATTATTTCTTCTTATATCGAGAGACATTCCATTTCGGACACACCTTTAGAAGTTCATATTCGTTTCGGAAAAAAATAAAAAGCAATCGTTAGGACACACATGAATCCTTTTGTAACTCATGTCAATAGAGCACAAAATTCGTTTAGCCTCGTAGGTTCGACTAGGAAGTTCATTATCATCTAACAACATATCTTTTAAGAATGCTAATAATTATGTGAAGCATTTATCAGACCATCCATTACTCGCTTTTAAGTTGTACAACTTTAATATCGTCGACAGTCTTGTGAATTTAGTACAACCATTATATAATGGTTTCTCTGCATCACTCAACATACTCTCAAACATTTTAGGACAATCTCGAAGATCTTCTTCAACTGCTTTTGCAAGTATATGTGTCGAAATCAGTTGAAGCATATGTCGAACCATTCTCAAAATTAATGTTTCCTTTTTTTTTTTCTCACCATTTCTTATCCAACATGTATAGGTTTGATCAATTCCATGCCATACTAAATGTCCTTCTAATTCATCTTCCCTAACGCATTTTGCAAAACAATATTTTAAACAAAGACAAACTACTCTATTTGGATCTTTTGCATTCTTCACTACAAACTCCTTCACTCCATTTTCATACTCTTTTGACAATCGATTGGCAGACATCCATTTTCGGTCCATTTTATATGACCTGTATAAATACAGTTACACAAATAATAAGCTATTGATAACATTATACCAATATATGGTACACATATCTAATATTGGAAATAGAAACCAAGGTCCAAGTCCGATTTCAAAATAGAACAGATCAACAAATTTCAAAAAAGAATAGATTTTATATGATTTATTATGTAACAATTTATTAGTTTTAGTGACAACAACAAATTAATAAATACAATACCTGAGAAAACGTATCCAATTTTTTTAAAGGAGGAGCAGTAGATGGACGCACAATAGAGGAGAGAAGGGTTCGTAGAGTAGAGGAGATGAGGGTTCGTAGGGTTAGGAAAATGTATTAAATTTGTTTTTATTTATTTAAAGTAAATGATTTTATTTAAAGTGAATGATTTTACAGCACTTGTACAATAAGCGCTCTAATAGTTCCTTTAATTATGTGAAAGTGCAAGTCTTTTACAACGCTTGTATAAAAAGCGCTCTAATAGGTCATTTAATTACGTGATAACGCAAGTCTTTTACAGCGCTTGTCAAAAAAGCGCTTTAAAAGCTATGTATAACATAAGGTGAGAGTGTTATATTTTACAGCGCTCCAAAAGCGTTGTAAAACATTATGTGAGGGCGCTTTTGAAAAAGCGTTGTAAAAGTCTTGTAAACATTATGTGCAAGCGCTATTTGACCCTATATGACCCTACAACAGCTCTTTTTCCACATCGCTTGTCAAAAAAGCGTTGTTGTATCCTCCGTTATTTTTAAAATATTATACAACAACGTATGTATTTAATAAGCGCTATAAAAGGCGCGCTATAAAATGTCATTTTTGACGTAGTGACGACAAGATGGTTTTCTAAATGGCCATTCATCAACATGATGCTGATGCTTTGTTAATGTTTTTTTTTATCTGTTTGAGTGTTAATGTCATTTAATATTGTTTGTTTTAGTTTGTTTACAAACAATGGTTTAATACTATTTACTTATGAGTAAGTGAGAGCTCATTATACTATTTACTGTAACTATTGTTTATGCCGATATGCATGCAATGCATTAGTGTGTGCATGCTCATTTTAACTCTTCCATGTTTAAGTAAATATAAAGCCACATTGGTATTTGTTTTTGTTAACCAAGGAATACTCTAGTAAATAACACAAGGTAAATAACACGAGAGAAAATTTGTAAACGAGATGGGGTTTTCATACTTGTTGGTTGTCATGAAGTTATGATCTATTTGTCATGGATTCATGTTTAATTTTGCTTTCAATTACTACATTTATGATGCGGATTTATTCTTTACCCTGTTGGATTTTGGTATGATTGATTTCATGGATACACTTGTATAGAGTTAGATTTAAATTATTACTTTGTGGTTGCATCTAAACTTCGTAAAAGTTTCCTTTGAATTGTTCTTTCTTAATGTTTTTGTTTAATTCTTTTCAAGTCAATAAAGACTAGACTAATTGCTAAATATTAGACCTAAAATCTTACATCATATTGTTGATTCATGGGCTAAAGGTGGAGTGGTGCTTAGAATTCTAGAGGGGCTTGTTGTCTAATGTCACTACGCCAGAAATGACATTTAACAGCGCCCATTTTACAGCGCTTTCTAAACACAAGCGCTGTTGTAATTATATTTTAAAAATAACGGAACCTATTACAACGCTTTTTATGTAAAGCGCTGTAAAACAAGCGCTGTAGTAGGTCATATAACGTTTGCGCATCACGTTATAAGGATTTTACAGCGCTTGTCAAAAAAGCGCTGTAAACGGAAGCGCTTTCGCGAATCAGTTACAGCGCTTTTTTCACAAGCGCTGTAAAACACATGCGCTTTCATTGAATTTAACTACCTATTACAGCGCTTTTTTCACAAGCGTTGTAAAACACATGCGCTTTCATTGAATTTGACTACTTATTACAGCGCTTTTTTCACAAGCGCTGTAAAACACATGCGCTTTCATTGAATTTAACTACCTATTATAGCGCTTTTTTCACAAGCGCTGTAAAATACATCTTTCAAAATTGAATTTAACTACCTATTATAGCGCTTTTTTCACAAGCGCTGTAAAACACATGCGCTTTCATTGAATTTAACTACCTATTATAGCGCTTTTTTCACAAGCGCTGTAAAACACATGCGCTTTCATTGAATTTAACTACCTATTACAGCGCGTTTTTCACAAGCGCTGTAAAATACATCTTTCAAATAATTATATACGTTGCGAACCCTAATATCCTCTACGTACTGTGCGGCCATCTACGTTGTCTAAGGTATTTTTTACACATGATCTGTTCTGTTTTGAAATTTTTAGTTGATATTGGTTTCTTTTTGAAACTTGTTGATATGTTTTGAAAGCTTATTATTTTTGTTACTGCATTTATATAGGTGGTATAATATGGATAGGAAATGGATTTCAGCCAATCGATTGTCAAAAGAGTATGAAATTGGAGTGAAGGAGTTTGTTGAGTTTGCAGTGAAGAATGCAAAAGATCCAAATAGAGTAGTTTGTCCTTGTTTAAAATGTTGTTTTGGAAAACGTGTTAGAGAAGATGAATTAGAAGGACATCTAGTATGTAATGGAATTGATCAAAGCTACACATGTTGGATAAGACATGGTGAGAAAAAAAAAGGAAACATTAATTTTGAGAATAGTTCTACATATGCTTCAACTGATTTCGATACAGATACATATGAGCCGGACCGAGTTGATGAGATTGCAAAAGCAGTTGAAGAAGATCTTCGAGATTGTCCTAAAATGTTTGAAAGTTTGTTGAGTGATGCAGAGAAAGAATTATATAATGGTTGTACTAAATTCACAAGACTGTCAGCGATATTAAAGTTGTACAACTTAAAAGCGAGTAATGGATGGTCTGATAAAAGCTTTACAGAATTATTAACACTCATAAAAGATATGTTGCCAGATGATAATGAACTTCCCAGTCGAACCTACGAGGCTAAACGGATTTTGTGTTCTATTGGAATGAGTTACGAAAGGATTCATGCGTGTCCTAACGATTGCATTTTATTTCGAAACGAATATGAACTACTTAAGGCGTGTCCGAAATGCAATGTCTCTCGATATAAGAAGAAAGAATCTACTCCAGCAAAAGTCGTGTGGTATTTTCCTATAATACCAAGATTTAGGCGCATGTATCGCAGTGAAGAAGATTCAAAACACTTGACATGGCATGCAGATGAAAGAATTAGAGATGGAATGTTTCGACACCCTGCAGATTCCCCACAATGGGCAAAAATTGATCACGAGTATCCTGAATTCGGGATAGAGTCAAGAAATCTAAGACTTGCACTTTCTACTGATGGAATGAATCCACATGGTCTTCAAAGCATCTCACATAGCACGTGGCCTGTGATTTTGGTAATATATAACCTACCTCCATGGTTATGTATGAAGCGTAAGTTTATGATGTTGTCTCTGTTAATTTCTGGACCCAAACAACCGGGGAATGATATCGACGTATACTTGACTCCTCTAATCGAAAATTTAAAAAGTATGTGGGAGACAGGTGTGGAAGTTTATGATGGGTATAAGAAAGAATGTTTCAATTTGAGGGCTATGTTGTTCGGCACAATTAATGATTTTCCAGCATATGGTAATTTATCAGGATATAGCATTAAAGGTCAGTGTGCATGTCCTATATGTGAAGAGAGTACAAATTGGATGCGGTTGAAACATTGTAAGAAGAATGTGTTTCTTGGACATCGTAGATTTTTACCTTATAGTCATCAGTATCGTGGGTGGAGAAATGCATTCAATGGAAAATCAGAGGAAGGTAAAGCTCCTTTAGCACCGACTGGATATCAAATACTTGAAAAAGTACAAGGTTTGACCAATAAATTTGGCAAACCTTTTGCGGGAGAGCTGGTGAAAACTGGGTGGAAGAAAAAGTCAATTTTCTTTGAATTGCCATATTGGAAGTCATTGTATGTAAGACATTTCCTCGATGTGATGCATATTGAGAAAAATGTATTTGAAAGTGTTATTGGTACGTTACTCAATGTTCCAGGAAAGTCTAAAGATGGCGTCAATGCAAGATTGGACTTGGTCGATATGGGAATAAGAAATGAACTGGCTCCAGTAAAGAAAGGAAATCGCACATATCTACCTCCAGCCGCTCATACTCTATCTAGAAAGGAAAAAATTGTTTTATGTAAATTTCTACACGAAGTTAAAGTTCCAGAAGGATACTCTTCGAACATTAAAAATTTGGTTTGTATGAAAGACCTCAAGTTAAAAGGTTTGAAGACCCATGATTGTCATATTATAATGGAGCATTTGCTACCAATAGGTATACGTTCCATTTTACCTGAAAAAGTTCGACTAGCCTTAACTAGATTATGTTTCTTCTTCAGGGAAATTTGTAGTAAAGTGATCGACCCTCAGAAATTACCGACATTGCAGAGGGAAATTGTTGTTACTTTGTGTGAGCTTGAAATGTATTTCCCACCATCGTTTTTTGATATAATGGTTCACCTTACTGTTCATCTGGTTAAGGAGACACAACTTTGTGGGCCAGCTTATATGAGATGGATGTATCCGATAGAACGATATATGAAAATATTAAAAGGGTACGTAAAAAGTAGAAGTCGACCAGAAGGTTGTATTGCTGAACGATACATTGTTGAAGAGGCTGCTGAATTTTGTACTGAATATCTGTCCAATGTTGAATCCATAGGGCTTCCCATGTCTCGTCATTCGGGAAGACTATCAGGAGAAGGGATAACTGGAAGGAGACTACTGACTATATCAAGGACAGAATGGGAGCAGGCACAATTGTATGTTCTGCACAATGATGATGAGGTTCAACCGTATGTTACAATACACATTGATCAGTTATCTCGTTTGAACATGAATAGGAATCAAAATTGGATAACTCGAGAGCACAATCGAAGTTTTGTAACATGGTTAAAAAATCACATAATGTCAAAATTTGATATAGACCCCGGATCAATTTCAAATAGATTGAGGTGGCTAGCAAATGGTCCGAGCTTACATGTCTTTTCTTACACTGGTTATGTTATTAACGGCTACACATTTTATACCAAAGAACAAGATGATCAGACCACTATGCAAAATAGTGGAGTCACTCTCGTAGCTGAAGCGATGCATGTCTCAAGTGCAAAAGACAAAAACCCAATATATGCAAATCTATCATATTTTGGGGTTATCGAGCGCATATGGGAGTTAGACTACACAATGTTTCGTGTTCCCATATTTGGTTGCAAGTGGGTCGATAATAATAATGGCGTTCGGATTGATGAGTCAGGATTCTTGCTTGTCGATTTTAATAGGGTGGGATACAAAGACGAGCCTTTTATTTTAGCGTCGCAAGCTCAACAAGTGTTTTATGTCACTGATCCTTCTAATGATAAATGGTCTGTTGTCCTATCGACCAATAAAATAAGTGATGATAACAATAATGATGAAGATGTTGGTAATGATCTTTTATTTGCAACATCACAACAACCACATGAAATTGATTCAACTGATGATGGTTTATATCTTAGAGATGATCATGATGAGGGAATTTGGATTAATCCATCGTTTCGTATTGTAAATGGACAAACAAATGTGAATGTCACCAGGAAAAGAAGAAGGGCATCTTAATGTATATATATGTTTAATTGTTTTATATAAGCTATGCATGTAATCTGAACTGTGTTATTGTAAATATGCATGTAATCTGAATTGAGTGTTTTATACTAAGTTCTGATTAATTTATTTTCTGATTAATTTATTTTCTGCTTATATTTAGCTTGATTTGAGTGTTTTATACCAAGTTCATGTAACAATGAGTGTTTTATATTTAGCTTGATTTACATGAACTGAACTGAATATAAATTAGTAATTTACATGAACTGAACTGAACTGAATAGAGAGATTCTCTTTTGCTCAGTGCATATATATATATAGATTCTTCAGAATACTCATTTCTAATAATTCATCATCTCCTAAAGTATTGTGATAAAGACAATGATAACAATATTTTTAATCCAATAAACAATGATAAAAATGTTTTTAATGTCATCCCAACCCAAATAAACCAAACACAAAAATAAAATAAAGAGACATTTTACAGCGCTTATCTTAAAAAGCGCTGTAAAAGATCCTTTTAAAAATAAAATAATGAGTGTTTTATACCTTTTACAGCGCTTTTCACACAAAGCGCTGTAAACGACTCTTTTGAAAGTGAGTAAAAAAGACATTTTACAGCGCTTATTTGACAAAGCGCTGTAAAAAAGCTTTAAAAATAATATTCATCAGACACCTAATTTCTTCAAACACCTTGTACGCATCATGGGAATCCAAAAAACATCAGACACAAACCCATTTCTTCAAACACCTTGTACGCATCATGGGAATCCAAAAAACATCAGACACAAACCCATTTCTTCAAACACCTTGTACGCATCATGGGAATCCCCAAAAACACCAGACACAAACCCATTTTTCGCAACATGGCAATGATCCTGAATACCAATTAAGTTTCGATTTAAGAAGGAAAGAGAATGTAAAGAGATAAAAAGGGTGTTGAGGTGGAGATTGAATTGTGAAAGAGTAAGCTTTGATGTTTGTGAAGAAGATGCATAAAAGGAGAAGAGTTTGGTGAAGAGGAAGGGATTTTTGTGGTGACCAGTTACTACTATGTGGGTTTTGCATGCATGTTGAGCTTGTTTAAAAAATAACATAACATAACAAAACACAAAAACAATAAGGCCTTTTACAGCGCTTATTTGGAAAAAGCGCTGTAAAAGAGCCTTTTAAAATTAACATAAAGAGACATTTTAGAGCGCTTATGTGGAAAAGCGCTGTAAAAGGCTTTAAAAAACATTCATATAACATAATAACACACGGAGGTCTTTTACAGCGCTTATTTGGGAAAAGCGCTGTAAAAGAGCCTCTTAAAATTAACATAAAGAGACATTTTAGAGCGCTTATGTGTAAAAGCGCTGTAAAAGGCATTCAAATAACATAATAACACACGGAGGTCTTTTACAGCGCTTATTTGAAAAAAGCGCTGTAAAAGAGCCTTTTAAAAATTTAACTAAAGAAGCCTTTTAGAGCGCTTATGTGTGAAAGCGCTGTAAAAGGCATTCATATAACATAATAACACACGGAGGTCTTTTACAGCGCTTATTTGAAAAAAGCGCTGTAAAAGAGCCTTTTAAAAATTTAACTAAAGAAGCCTTTTAGAGCGCTTATGTGTGAAAGCGCTGTAAAAGGCATTCATATAACATAATAACACACGGAGGTCTTTTACAGCGCTTATTTGAAAAAAGCGCTGTAAAAGGCATTCAAATAACATAATAACACACGGAGGTCTTTTACAGCGCTTATTTGAAAAAAGCGCTGTAAAAGGCATTCAAATAACATAATAACACACGGAGGTCTTTTACAGCGCTTATTTGAAAAAAGCGCTGTAAAAGAGCCTTTTAAAAATTTAACTAAAGAAGCCTTTTAGAGCGCTTTACAAAATAAGCGCTGTAAAAGGCTTATAAAAAGCGCTGTAAAAGTGTTACGTATATATAACAGTTACCTCTTCAGTTTCCTCTTCATTACGTAACCTTCATCTCAACCTTCATTTCTTCTCTTCTTTTGCAAACCCTATCATCCCGTCCTTTACGAACCTTATTTCCACGATCATCTCCTTCATTTCGAACCTTATTTCCATCCAAGATCATCTCTCCCATTTCACACAATATATTTTCATTGAAATACGTAACCCTCATTACGTATTTCTTCAAACCGTATTTCTGTGAACCATATTTCTGTGAACTTTCTGCAAACCCTCTTTTCTTTGCATTTCGTCTTTCTTCGAACCATCATTATTCAGGTATTGATGTTATTAAATTTTTGTAATCATTAGAATGCATGTTGAGCTTTTTTAAGATATACTGATACATGTTGAGTTTGTTTATAATAATGCATGATCCATGTTGAGCTTGTTGATGTTATACTAAAGTGCATGTTGAACTTGTTGTAGTTAAATGGATACAAACAAAGATTTAGAAGTTCAAAATGAAGAAGTTGGCACCTCTAAGACTTACGAAAAAGAAGTCAAACGTGGTGCAACTATCATGCAAAGGGTGATTAAAGCACGGAGCAGTGGCATTAAATTTGAGGTATACTATATATACTCTGTTTGCTGTGTGTTTTTTTATCTTTTTTTAGGGTTTAGGGCATGTACTTACTATATGAGTTTATTAGGTTGGCTGGAACGAGAGTGGTCAGCCAGTTGACCCCAACAGCTCCATGTTTGTAAGCTACATTGGGGCTGTTGTTCGTCAAAATGTCCCAATAACAATAGACAACTGGAGAGATAAGGCGTTGAAGGATGCCAAAGATATCATCTGGAATGACATTCAAGTAAATATTTTGATCTACTCTTTTGTCATTTATAATTTTTTTTCTGTAAAATACATTACTTATAATTGTTTTCATTGCAGACCACTTTTGTTCTTGATGAGGAACGAAAGTCATATGTTTTGAGAGTTGCTGGGAAAATCCATCGTGGATTTAGATCCCATCTCTCAAATTTCTATCTAAAAGATAGAGAAGGAAACACAAATGCTGAACCTCCAAAGATATATCAACATTATATATCAAAGGATGAATGGAGTGCATTTGTTTCCAAACGTTCTGACCCGGCGTTTGTCGTAAGTGATTAATTTATTAGCATTTGTGTTTTATTATTCATATTCGTAGCGTATTTTAAATTTTTACACAATTGCTATTTTTTTTTTATATAGAATATTAGTAAGGCAAATCGCGAACGGGCAAGCAACCCAAAACACCCATACAAGAAATCACGTATGGGATATGCACGCCTTGAACAAAAAATTGTAAGTAATTAAACATCACTTGTAATTTGTATTATAAACTATAGTGTGTAACTAATTTGTATTATTTTGTTTATGATTTTAACGAATA
Source organism: Cicer arietinum (assembly GCF_000331145.2). Lineage (NCBI taxonomy): Eukaryota > Viridiplantae > Streptophyta > Magnoliopsida > Fabales > Fabaceae > Cicer > Cicer arietinum. The sequence continues at coordinate 20,658,978 of NC_021161.2, read as the reverse complement.
GAGAAAAGACACCCAAGCCGATCAACCCTTGGGTCGTCATATCTTATGGAAGGAAGCGCGTGTTAACAAAGAAGGAGTGGTTGATAATGAAAATGTCAAGAAAGTTGTAGAACTTTGTGTAAGTATATTATCACTTTAATATTTTTTAATATTGTATTTTAAAAATGCTATTGAACTTATCTTTTTAATGTTACATGTATTTTAGGAAACTATTGAACAAAGTTCTGAAACTCAAGAGGGCAACAAGGATACGTGCAGGGACATTCTTGGGAAAGTGTTTAATGTCCCTGAGTATTCCGGTCGAGTGAGGGGGAAAGGATTTGGCGTAACTCCCAAAAGCTTTTTTCCTCAAGAGAAGCGCCAAAAACCTTCCAACGAGGAAGTATTAGAGAAGCTCAGAATCTTATCGGAGCAAGTGGCACTCTTGGTGAATACGAATAAAGACAAGCAACTTCCGGTTCAGCTCCAACCTGAAATACAAATGGAGAGTGAAACCGGGAGTTGCAACGTCGGTTTGAAGAGTATTCCCGAGGTAATTAATTACTTACTACTTACTTGCTTATGTAATTACTTATGTATTAAACAAACTTATATATTAACTGTACTTATGTTTTAACTATTGATGTAGGGTGTCACTACATGTGTCCTATACTTGTCCTCGCCGACTCAACGGAAGGTGGGAAAAGGAATATTGCACAATACTTCGGGAGAAGTATTGCACAATATTCCGATCCCCGCGGGCCATGTCAAAGTATCGCCTACGGTTGCTTTCGAACCAACTGCACCGTTGCCCATACCGGACAACGATGGAGATATGAAGTTCTTAAGCGACGCTATTGGCAGTTACGTGGCATGGCCCACACACCTTGTTGCCCTCGAAAAAAAGATTCCCAAGGACAAATCAGTTACATCTCCCGAAAAGGTTTGTCACATTTATTGCCTAAGGTTTTTTATTTTTTCAGATTCAATAAACTAACATTTTACCTCATTTTTGTAGGTCCAAATAAATAAACCACCCCTACAGCCAAAAAAAGGCAGCAGACCTCAAAAATTGGAGGTTAATAGGGCTGCCAAACTACAAAGGCTGGAGGGTAATAAAGCTGCAAAACTTGCAGCAACAAAAAATCTGGATCGGGGAAAATCGGTCGCTGCTGCTGCTGCTCCTAATAAAAGTCAGCCACGCCTTGGTAAATACGGGGCGTGTCTTGACATCCAAATAAAAAGGAACATGGGCAGCAGCAACGATTCGCCCATTGTACAAATGAATCAAGACATCTTTGGAGATGAGTATATTGAATACCTCGAAAAGGAGCAAATGTACGATCTTCTCGAACATAAGGAGCTGAGTGTTACTGTAATCAGCTTGTACATAAGGTAAAAAATACTTTTAATTGCATTTATTTGTAATTAATTAAATGTATTGGTAATTAATCTAGTTTAAAATTTTCATTGAAGGTTTTTGTACGAGAAGGTCGTGTGCACGAGGAAACTGTCAAATAAATACTCATTCTTGTCTCCGCATAAGATGTCGATGTTCAAACTCGATCCAGACAATGTAAAACACTACATTGTAGATATGTTTTTAAGAAATAAAGAAAGTGATAAATTGTTCTTGGCACCATATAATTCAGGGTACGTAATTTTATCTTTTTTAATTGATGAGAATTTAATTTATTAGTTGTCTATAAACAAAATTGCTTAACCAATTTTTTGTTGTTGTAGGGCACATTGGGTGCTATTTGCAATCAATGCGGTCTCTGAAGTGATATACTATTTGGATCCCGTGCACGGCGATTACACCAATCACCCCGGAATAAAGAATATGCTCGACACGTAAGTAATATTCATTTATTTCTTACATATATATATTTATATATATATATATATAAATATATATATGTAAGAAATAAATGAATATTACTTACGTGTCGAGCATATTCTTTATTCCGGGGTGATTGGTGTAATCGCCGTGCACGGGATCCAAATAGTATATCACTTCAGAGACCGCATTGATTGCAAATAGCACCCAATGTGCCCTACAACAACAAAAAATTGGTTAAGCAATTTTGTTTATAGACAACTAATAAATTAAATTCTCATCAATTAAAAAAGATAAAATTACGTACCCTGAATTATATGGTGCCAAGAACAATTTATCACTTTCTTTATTTCTTAAAAACATATCTACAATGTAGTGTTTTACATTGTCTGGATCGAGTTTGAACATCGACATCTTATGCGGAGACAAGAATGAGTATTTATTTGACAGTTTCCTCGTGCACACGACCTTCTCGTACAAAAACCTTCAATGAAAATTTTAAACTAGATTAATTACCAATACATTTAATTAATTACAAATAAATGCAATTAAAAGTATTTTTTACCTTATGTACAAGCTGATTACAGTAACACTCAGCTCCTTATGTTCGAGAAGATCGTACATTTGCTCCTTTTCGAGGTACTCAATATACTCATCTCCAAAGATGTCTTGATTCATTTGTACAATGGGCGAATCGTTGCTGCTGCCCATGTTCCTTTTTATTTGGATGTCAAGACACGCCCCGTATTTACCAAGGCGTGGCTGACTTTTATTAGGAGCAGCAGCAGCAGCGACCGATTTTCCCCGATCCAGATTTTTTGTTGCTGCAAGTTTTGCAGCTTTATTACCCTCCAGCCTTTGTAGTTTGGCAGCCCTATTAACCTCCAATTTTTGAGGTCTGCTGCCTTTTTTTGGCTGTAGGGGTGGTTTATTTATTTGGACCTACAAAAATGAGGTAAAATGTTAGTTTATTGAATCTGAAAAAATAAAAAACCTTAGGCAATAAATGTGACAAACCTTTTCGGGAGATGTAACTGATTTGTCCTTGGGAATCTTTTTTTCGAGGGCAACAAGGTGTGTGGGCCATGCCACGTAACTGCCAATAGCGTCGCTTAAGAACTTCATATCTCCATCGTTGTCCGGTATGGGCAACGGTGCAGTTGGTTCGAAAGCAACCGTAGGCGATACTTTGACATGGCCCGCGGGGATCGGAATATTGTGCAATACTTCTCCCGAAGTATTGTACAATATTCCTTTTCCCACCTTCCGTTGAGTCGGCGAGGACAAGTATAGGACACATGTAGTGACACCCTACATCAATAGTTAAAACATAAGTACAGTTAATATATAAGTTTGTTTAATACATAAGTAATTACATAAGCAAGTAAGTAGTAAGTAATTAATTACCTCGGGAATACTCTTCAAACCGACGTTGCAACTCCCGGTTTCACTCTCCATTTGTATTTCAGGTTGGAGCTGAACCGGAAGTTGCTTGTCTTTATTCGTATTCACCAAGAGTGCCACTTGCTCCGATAAGATTCTGAGCTTCTCTAATACTTCCTCGTTGGAAGGTTTTTGGCGCTTCTCTTGAGGAAAAAAGCTTTTGGGAGTTACGCCAAATCCTTTCCCCCTCACTCGACCGGAATACTCAGGGACATTAAACACTTTCCCAAGAATGTCCCTGCACGTATCCTTGTTGCCCTCTTGAGTTTCAGAACTTTGTTCAATAGTTTCCTAAAATACATGTAACATTAAAAAGATAAGTTCAATAGCATTTTTAAAATACAATATTAAAAAATATTAAAGTGATAATATACTTACACAAAGTTCTACAACTTTCTTGACATTTTCATTATCAACCACTCCTTCTTTGTTAACACGCGCTTCCTTCCATAAGATATGACGACCCAAGGGTTGATCGGCTTGGGTGTCTTTTCTCTATTCGTTAAAATCATAAACAAAATAATACAAATTAGTTACACACTATAGTTTATAATACAAATTACTTCATTATATAAAAGTGATGTTTAATTACTTACAATTTGTTGTTCAAGGCGTGCATATCCCATACGTGATTTCTTGTATGGGTGTTTTGGGTTGCTTGCCCGTTCGCGATTTGCCTTACTAATATTCTATATAAAAAAAAAATAGCAATTGTGTAAAAATTTAAAATACGCTACGAATATGAATAATAAAACACAAATGCTAATAAATTAATAACTTACGACAAACGCCGGGTCAGAACGTTTGGAAACAAATGCACTCCATTCATCCTTTGATATATAATGTTGATATATCTTTGGAGGTTCAGCATTTGTGTTTCCTTCTCTATCTTTTAGATAGAAATTTGAGAGATGGGATCTAAATCCACGATGGATTTTCCCAGCAACTCTCAAAACATATGACTTTCGTTCCTCATCAAGAACAAAAGTGGTCTGCAATGAAAACAATTATAAGTAATGTATTTTACAGAAAAAAAATTATAAATGACAAAAGAGTAGATCAAAATATTTACTTGAATGTCATTCCAGATGATATCTTTGGCATCCTTCAACGCCTTATCTCTCCAGTTGTCTATTGTTATTGGGACATTTTGACGAACAACAGCCCCAATGTAGCTTACAAACATGGAGCTGTTGGGGTCAACTGGCTGACCACTCTCGTTCCAGCCAACCTAATAAACTCATATAGTAAGTACATGCCCTAAACCCTAAAAAAAGATAAAAAAACACACAGCAAACAGAGTATATATAGTATACCTCAAATTTAATGCCATTACTCCTTGCTTTAATGACTTTCTGCATGATAGTTGCACCACGTTTGACTTCTTTTTCGTAAGTCTTAGAGGTGCCAACTTCTTCATTTTGAACTTCTAAATCTTTGTTTGTATCCATTTAACTACAACAAGTTCAACATGCACTTTAGTATAACATCAACAAGCTCAACATGGATCATGCATTATTATAAACAAACTCAACATGTATCAGTATATCTTAAAAAAGCTCAACATGCATTCTAATGATTACAAAAATTTAATAACATCAATACCTGAATAATGATGGTTCGAAGAAAGACGAAATGCAAAGAAAAGAGGGTTTGCAGAAAGTTCACAGAAATATGGTTCACAGAAATACGGTTTGAAGAAATACGTAATGAGGGTTACGTATTTCAATGAAAATATATTGTGTGAAATGGGAGAGATGATCTTGGATGGAAATAAGGTTCGAAATGAAGGAGATGATCGTGGAAATAAGGTTCGTAAAGGACGGGATGATAGGGTTTGCAAAAGAAGAGAAGAAATGAAGGTTGAGATGAAGGTTACGTAATGAAGAGGAAACTGAAGAGGTAACTGTTATATATACGTAACACTTTTACAGCGCTTTTTATAAGCCTTTTTACAGCGCTTTTTTTGTAAAGCGCTCTAAAAGGCTTCTTTAGTTAAATTCTTAAAAGGCTCTTTTACAGCGCTTTTGACAAATAAGCGCTGTAAAAGACCTCCGTGTGTTATTATGTTATTTGAATGCCTTTTACGCCTTTTACAGCGCTTTTGTCAAATAAGCGCTGTAAAAGACCTCCGTGTGTTATTATGTTATTTGAATGTTTTTTAAAGCCTTTTACAGCGCTTTTTACACATAAGCGCTCTAAAATGTCTCTTTATGTTAATTTTAAGAGGCTCTTTTACAGCGCTTTTTCCAAATAAGCGCTGTAAAAGACCTCCGTGTGTTATTATGTTATATTAATGTTTTTTAAAGCCTTTTACAGCGCTTTTTACACATAAGCGCTCTAAAATGTCTCTTTATGTTAATTTTAAGAGGCTCTTTTACAGCGCTTTTTCCAAATAAGCGCTGTAAAAGACCTCCGTGTGTTATTATGTTATATTAATGTTTTTTAAAGCCTTTTACAGCGCTTTTCCACATAAGCGCTCTAAAATGTCTCTTTAGGTTAATTTTAGAAGGCTCTTTTACAGCGCTTTTTCCAAATAAGCGCTGTAAAAGACCTCCGTGTGTTATTATGTTATATTAATGTTTTTTAAAGCCTTTTACAGCGCTTTTCCACATAAGCGCTCTAAAATGTCTCTTTAGGTTAATTTTAGAAGGCTCAACATGCAAAACCCACATAGTAGTAACTGGTCACCACCAAAATCCCTTCATCTTCACCAAACTCTTCTCCTTTTATGCATCTTCTTCACAAACATCAAAGCTTACTCTTTCACAATTCAATCTCCACCTCAACACCCTTTTTATCTCTTTACATTCTCTTTCCTTCTTAAATCGAAACTTGGTATTCAGGATCATTGCCATGTTGCGAAAAATGGGTTTGTGTCTGATGTTTTTGTTAACAATGTGTTTTTGGGTATTCCCATGATGCGTACAAGGTGTTTGATGAAATGGGTTAATGTCTGATGTTTTTTGGATTCCCATGATGCGTACAATGTGTTTGAAGAAATGGGTTTGTGTCTGATGTTTTTTGAATCCCATGATGCGTACAAGGTGTTTGAAGAAATTAGGTGTCTGATGAATATTATTTTTAAAGCCATTTGACAGCGCTTTGGCAAACAAGCGCTGTAAAATGTCTTTTTTACTCACTTTCAAAAGAGTCGTTTACAGCGCTTTGTGTGGAAAGCGCTGTAAAAGGTATAACACACTCATTATTTTATTTTTAAAATGATCGTTTACAGCGCTTTTTCCAAATAAGCGCTGTAAAAGACCTCCGTGTGTTATTATGTTATTATGTATCTTTTAGGTTAATTTTAGAAGGCTCTTTTACAGCGCTTTTTCCAAATAAGCGCTATTATTGTTTTTGTGTTTTGTTATGTTATTTTTTAAACAAGCTCAACATGCAAAACCCACATAGTAGTAACTGGTCACCACCAAAATCCCTTCCTCTTCACCAAACTCATGTGTTTTGTTTTATTGTTTTATTTTATTTTTGTGTTTGGTTTATTTGGGTTGGGATGACATTAAAAACCTTTTTATCAGTTCAGTTCAGAAAATAAATTAATCAGAACTTAGTATAAAACACTCAATTCAGATTACATGCATGAATTATTAGAAATGAGAATCTCTCTATTCAGTTCAGTTCAGTTCAGTTCAGAAAATAAATTAATCAGAACTTAGTATAAAACACTCAATTCAGATTACATGCATGAATTATTAGAAATGACAATGAGAATCTCTCTGTACAGTTCAGTTCAGTTCAGTTCAGAAAATAAATTAATCAGAACTTAGTATAAAACACTCAATTCAGATTACATGCATATTTACAATAACACAGTTCAGATTACATGCATAGCTTATATAAAACAATTAAACATATACATTAAGATGCCCTTCTTCTTTTCCTGGTGACATTCACATTTGTTTGTCCATTTACAATACGAAACGATGGATTAATCCAAATTCCCTCATCATGATCATCTCTAAGATATAAACCATCATCAGTTGAATCAATTTCATGTGGTTGTTGTGATGTTGCAAATAAAAGATCATTACCAACATCTTCATCATTATTGTTATCATCACTTATTTTATTGGTCGATAGGACAACAGACCATTTATCATTAGAAGGATCAGTGACATAAAACACTTGTTGAGCTTGCGACGCTAAAATAAAAGGCTCGTCTTTGTATCCCACCCTATTAAAATCGACAAGCAAGAATCCTGACTCATCAATCCGAACGCCATTATTATTATCGACCCACTTGCAACCAAATATAGGAACACGAAACATTGTGTAGTCTAACTCCCATATGCGCTCGATAACCCCAAAATATGATAGATTTGCATATATTGGGTTTTTGTCTTTTGCACTTGAGACATGCATCGCTTCAGCTACGAGAGTGACTCCACTATTTTGCATAGTGGTCTGATCATCTTGTTCTTTGGTATAAAATGTGTAGCCGTTAATAACATAACCAGTGTAAGAAAAGACATGTAAGCTCGGACCATTTGCTAGCCACCTCAATCTATTTGAAATTGATCCGGGGTCTATATCAAATTTTGACATTATGTGATTTTTTAACCATGTTACAAAACTTCGATTGTGCTCTCGAGTTATCCAATTTTGATTCCTATTCATGTTCAAACGAGATAACTGATCAATGTGTATTGTAACATACGGTTGAACCTCATCATCATTGTGCAGAACATACAATTGTGCCTGCTCCCATTCTGTCCTTGATATAGTCAGTAGTCTCCTTCCAGTTATCCCTTCTCCTGATAGTCTTCCCGAATGACGAGACATGGGAAGCCCTATGGATTCAACATTGGACAGATATTCAGTACAAAATTCAGCAGCCTCTTCAACAATGTATCGTTCAGCAATACAACCTTCTGGTCGACTTCTACTTTTTACGTACCCTTTTAATATTTTCATATATCGTTCTATCGGATACATCCATCTCATATAAGCTGGCCCACAAAGTTGTGTCTCCTTAACCAGATGAACAGTAAGGTGAACCATTATATCAAAAAACGATGGTGGGAAATACATTTCAAGCTCACACAAAGTAACAACAATTTCCCTCTGCAATGTCGGTAATTTCTGAGGGTCGATCACTTTACTACAAATTTCCCTGAAGAAGAAACATAATCTAGTTAAGGCTAGTCGAACTTTTTCAGGTAAAATGGAACGTATACCTATTGGTAGCAAATGCTCCATTATAATATGACAATCATGGGTCTTCAAACCTTTTAACTTGAGGTCTTTCATACAAACCAAATTTTTAATGTTCGAAGAGTATCCTTCTGGAACTTTAACTTCGTGTAGAAATTTACATAAAACAATTTTTTCCTTTCTAGATAGAGTATGAGCGGCTGGAGGTAGATATGTGCGATTTCCTTTCTTTACTGGAGCCAGTTCATTTCTTATTCCCATATCGACCAAGTCCAATCTTGCATTGACGCCATCTTTAGACTTTCCTGGAACATTGAGTAACGTACCAATAACACTTTCAAATACATTTTTTTCAATATGCATCACATCGAGGAAATGTCTTACATACAATGACTTCCAATATGGCAATTCAAAGAAAATTGACTTTTTCTTCCACCCAGTTTTCACCAGCTCTCCCGCAAAAGGTTTGCCAAATTTATTGGTCAAACCTTGTACTTTTTCAAGTATTTGATATCCAGTCGGTGCTAAAGGAGCTTTACCTTCCTCTGATTTTCCATTGAATGCATTTCTCCACCCACGATACTGATGACTATAAGGTAAAAATCTACGATGTCCAAGAAACACATTCTTCTTACAATGTTTCAACCGCATCCAATTTGTACTCTCTTCACATATAGGACATGCACACTGACCTTTAATGCTATATCCTGATAAATTACCATATGCTGGAAAATCATTAATTGTGCCGAACAACATAGCCCTCAAATTGAAACACTTTTTCCTATACCCATCATAAACTTCCACACCTGTCTCCCACAGAATTTTTAAATCTTCAATTAAAGGAGTCAAGTATACGTCGATATCATTCCCCGGTTGTTTGGGTCCAGAAATTAACAGAGACAACATCATAAACTTACGCTTCATACATAACCATGGAGGTAGGTTATATATTACCAAAATCACAGGCCACGTGCTATGTGAGATGCTTTGAAGACCATGTGGATTCATTCCATCAGTAGAAAGTGCAAGTCTTAGATTTCTTGACTCTATCCCGAATTCAGGATACTCGTGATCAATTTTTGCCCATTGTGGGGAATCTGCAGGGTGTCGAAACATTCCATCTCTAATTCTTTCATCTGCATGCCATGTCAAGTGTTTTGAATCTTCTTCACTGCGATACATGCGCCTAAATCTTGGTATTATAGGAAAATACCACACGACTTTTGCTGGAGTAGATTCTTTCTTCTTATATCGAGAGACATTGCATTTCGGACACGCCTTAAGTAGTTCATATTCGTTTCGAAATAAAATGCAATCGTTAGGACACGCATGAATCCTTTCGTAACTCATTCCAATAGAACACAAAATCCGTTTAGCCTCGTAGGTTCGACTGGGAAGTTCATTATCATCTGGCAACATATCTTTTATGAGTGTTAATAATTCCGTAAAGCTTTTATCAGACCATCCATTACTCGCTTTTAAGTTGTACAACTTTAATATCGCTGACAGTCTTGTGAATTTAGTACAACCATTATATAATTCTTTCTCTGCATCACTCAACAAACTTTCAAACATTTTAGGACAATCTCGAAGATCTTCTTCAACTGCTTTTGCAATCTCATCAACTCGGTCCGGCTCATATGTATCTGTATCGAAATCAGTTGAAGCATATGTAGAACTATTCTCAAAATTAATGTTTCCTTTTTTTTTCTCACCATGTCTTATCCAACATGTGTAGCTTTGATCAATTCCATTACATACTAGATGTCCTTCTAATTCATCTTCTCTAACACGTTTTCCAAAACAACATTTTAAACAAGGACAAACTACTCTATTTGGATCTTTTGCATTCTTCACTGCAAACTCAACAAACTCCTTCACTCCAATTTCATACTCTTTTGACAATCGATTGGCTGAAATCCATTTCCTATCCATATTATACCACCTATATAAATGCAGTAACAAAAATAATAAGCTTTCAAAACATATCAACAAGTTTCAAAAAGAAACCAATATCAACTAACAATTTCAAAACAGAACAGATCATGTGGTATGAGTTTTTGACAATTTTTGACAATTTCAAAACAGAACAGATCATGTGGTATGAGTTTTTGACAATTTTTGACAATTTCAAAACATAACAGATCATGTGTAAAAAATACCTTAGACAACGTAGATGGCCGCACAGTACGTAGAGGATATTAGGGTTCCCAACGTATATAATTATTTGAAAGATGTAGAGGATATGAGGGTTTCCAACGTATATAATTATTTGAAAGATGTATTTTACAGCGCTTGTGAAAAAAGCGCTATAATAGGTAGTTAAATTCAATGAAAGCGCATGTGTTTTACAGCGCTTGTGAAAAAAGCGCTGTAATAGGTAGTTAAATTCAATGAAAGCGCATGTGTTTTACAGCGCTTGTGAAAAAAGCGCTGTAATAGGTAGTTAAATTCAATGAAAGCGCATGTGTTTTACAGCGCTTGTGAAAAAAGCGCTGTAATAGGTAGTTAAATTCAATGAAAGCGCATGTGTTTTACAGCGCTTGTGAAAAAAGCGCTGTAATAGGTAGTTAAATTCAATGAAAGCGCATGTGTTTTACAGCGCTTGTGAAAAAAGCGCTGTAACTGATTCGCGAAAGCGCTTCCGTTTACAGCGCTTTTTTGACAAGCGCTGTAAAAGCCTTATAACGTGATGCGCAAACGTTATATGACCTACTACAGCGCTTGTTTTACAGCGCTTTACATAAAAAGCGCTGTAATAGGTTCCGTTATTTTTAAAATATAATTACAACAGCGCTTGTGTTTAGAAAGCGCTGTAAAATGGGCGCTGTTAAATGTCATTTCTGACGTAGTGCGTAAATTCGTTTTAAATTTGTTTTTATTTATTTAAAGTAAATGATTTTTATTTAAAGTGAATGATTTTACAACGCTTGTAAAAAACACGGTCTAATAGGTCATTTAATTATTTGAAAGCGCAAGTCTTGCAAGTCTTTTACAGCGCTTGTAAAAATAGCGCTCTAATAGGTCATTTAATTATTTGAAAGCGCAAGTCTTGCAAGTCTTTTACAGCGCTTGTAAAAATAGCGCTCTAATAGGTCATTTAATTATTTGAAAGCGCAAGTCTTGCAAGTCTTTTACAGCGCTTGTAAAAATAGCGCTCTAATAGGTCATTTAATTATTTGAAAGCGCAAGTCTTGCAAGTCTTTTACAGCGCTTGTAAAAATAGCGCTCTAATAGGTCATTTAATTATTTGAAAGCGCAAGTCTTGCAAGTCTTTTACAGCGCTTGTAAAAATAGCGCTCTAATAGGTCATTTAATTATTTGAAAGCGCAAGTCTTGCAAGTCTTTTACAGCGCTTGTAAAAATAGCGCTCTAATAGGTCATTTAATTATTTGAAAGCGCAAGTCTTGCAAGTCTTTTACAGCGCTTGTAAAAATAGCGCTCTAATAGGTCATTTAATTATTTGAAAGCGCAAGTCTTGCAAGTCTTTTACAGCGCTTGTAAAAATAGCGCTCTAATAGGTCATTTAATTATTTGAAAGCGCAAGTCTTGCAAGTCTTTTACAGCGCTTGTAAAAATAGCGCTCTAATAGGTCATTTAATTATTTGAAAGCGCAAGTCTTGCAAGTCTTTTACAGCGCTTGTAAAAATAGCGCTCTAATAGGTCATTTAATTATTTGAAAGCGCAAGTCTTGCAAGTCTTTTACAGCGCTTGTAAAAATAGCGCTCTAATAGGAGTTTGGTGAAGAGGAAGGGATTTTGGTGGTGACCAGTTACTACTATGTGGGTTTTGCATGTTGAGCTTTAAAAAATAACATAACAAAACACAAAAACAATAAGGCCTTTTAACAGCGCTTATTTGGACAAAGCGCTGTAAAAGAGCCTTCTAAAATTAACCTAAAGAGACATTTTAGAGCGCTTATGTGGAAAAGCGCTGTAAAAGGCTTTAAAAAACATTCATATAACATAATAACACACGGAGGTCTTTTACAGCGCTTATTTGGAAAAAGCGTTGTAAAAGAGACATCAAATCCAAACTTTAAGTTAAATTGGAGACCCTGAAGAGAAAGAGTTATGTGATGACTAAATTATGTGACGATTTTATATAACATGCTCTAGATAAATAAAAAGGCAAGGATAGATAGAAATGACTGAGTTATGAGATGAGTTTATACAACATGCTTTATTACAAGAAAATTGACTTCTAGTGACAGATAAAGTTTGTTACTAAAAGACAAAAACTATAAATAAAGGTCAATAATACTTTGAGTGACACCCGGATCCACCATCAATTTTAAAGGGCGTCTTGCTATGTTTTGAGGACTGTTACTATATATTTGAAGTTTGTCACTACATGTTTTTTATTTGTACCTACTATAATGATTGTCACTAAAAACTAGATAAATATAAATAAAGAATTGATATATTGTTACGGTATTGTCTGTCACTAAAACTTATTATTATTATTATTATTATTATTATTATTATTATTATTATTATTATTATTATTATTATTATTATTATTATTATTATTTATTAAGTTAAATTTATTTTATCTCATTACTAATTGTAATTTTAAATTATTAATAAAAGTAAATTAAATTTTAATTTTTAATTTATTTTTATTAACTATTTCCATTGAAACTTACAATAAAATATAATTTAATTTTACTAGTTCCATTAAATGCATGTTACTTGCATTCCTAGCATTTTAATTATAGCACTAACATGAGTATCATATCCTTGTGGCAATATTGAAATGAAATTATGAGCATTAGAAGCTTATGAATAGAAATTTCATCAACAAATATTTCTCAACTAATTAGATCATAAATGTTTTGCAAAAGTGATATAATAGTTGATTTTCCATAACCACTTCCTCTATATGACACTCTAAACCTCAATGGAAATAAAAAGTAAAATGCGCTAATTCTGAAAGAAATTCGCAGAAGTCCCAAAATATCGCAAGCGTCAAACACAAGCAACAAGGGGTGAGCTTCGAAAATATGTAATAGTATAAAACAATTGACAAGAACTCGTAAAACATCAATTAAACACTGTATCATATCAAATCACAATTAACAATAATAACCAAGGTAAAACATTGATAGAATCCACAACGTCAAGTAAGTCAAAACACAAATCAAGTACTATGCCACCACGCAAGTGGACGGACAATTCAAATTGGCACTCTCCTCATAGATCCCATCTACTCAACCTGAGACATGTATACGCGATAATCGAGGTAAACATGTGTTGCATGTTAGCTCCCGACATATGGAGTGTTACGTCCAAGTCACCTAGGAGTTCCTCACCCAAATACCTTCAAGGTCTAACAATCTTTCTTTAAGACTCAACAGTAGATCGTCGCGATGAGACTCATTCAGTTGTAGTTCCCCGAAATCATTAGGTTTGTCAGACTTTACCTATATTGTGGCAAGATAATCCCCACTTCAAACAAATAACATACATATTCTCCCCTCTTTGGTCTAGGCTACTCACTCCATTAAGAGAACCATCATTGACACATGTTGAATTCACCACTATTCAATTAAACACAATATCCATTTCATCATATTTATCAAGGTGGTAACATCATAAGTCAAAAAGTACACATCATTAATGCATATTTCCACAGTCATATATTACATCCAAAATTTATCATCATGATACACAAGCTCCAACAATACAAAATTTCCACTCACATATAATAATACTAGATCATTCAAACACATCGCGTTAATTGCAATGCAAATAATTACAATTCATCATATTATATATCATATAAAAATATAAAGGGTACAAAACAGATAATACACCAAATACACAATTGTGCAATAATTCAACTACCACACGATCTTCGAAATCAAATCAAACAAACACCCTACAAAAGTTTCTAACTCATATTTTAACCTCACCAAATTCAAGTTTTGTCATTAGTGAATTATTACTCAAAAGGTTTCAGCCGTACGTAGCAAGCCTCAAATGAATTATGAGAAATATGGTTTTTCCGTTTATCTCAGTAAATTTACACTCATTAAATCAAACTCACTTTCACCCCTTACCTTAGTTTGACGCTTTCGTAAGATATAAGAATTAGAAAAATCTCCAACAACCATCATATATCGACGACGCGCAACGTAAGAGTCCAAAAGCATCGAAAAATTTGCAGAGTCAATGAAAACATGGCGAGCGTTGGAGAGTCGACAGGGTCCGACATCAACTTCACCGAAACCCGTAAATGGGTAGTGCCTCTTGAAGGTTTCAACGAGAGGAATCCAAAAATACTGTCATTTTTTTCCAGAAGATGAACGTGCTGGTCGGAATTCGACAACACAGCCGCGACGAGAGTGAAAATCCATTTTTTTAAGTGAAACAGTTGGTGATTTCAAACATAGTTATTGGAAGAGGGTGTTTCGTGGAGTCTAAATGTGGTCTCAGTTTTTGTTGGTGATAGTAGTGATGGTTGAAATCCTGATCAACAGTTGGAGGTGTGATTTTTGACAAAGAGGAATAGAGCGTTTCAATTTGCGATTGAAGTTGGGTATGAAATAGGAGATCACAAATGTGGTGTCGGTTTTGCACGACATTCACTATAATGATCATGGTCGAAGAGAGAAGAAGGAGAGGAAAATGTTAAGGAGGTTGCAGCTCACGAAGAAGACGATGCAACAATATACTATCCTTCCTTTCTTTTTCTTTTGTTCATTATTATTATTATTATTATTATTATTATTATTATTATTATTATTATTATTATTATTATTATTATTTTTATTTTTATTATTATTATTATTATTATTGTTATTATTATTATTATTATTATTATTGTTATTATTATTATTGTTATTATTATTATTATTATTATTTATTATTATTAGGTTTTACCCTTACATGGGGCTTAATCCATAAAATACATTTTACTCTATTTTATTTTATTAAAATAAAACCAAAATTATCAAAACTAATTTTTTAACACAATTTCATTTATAAAACATTACTAATATTTCAAAACTAATATTTTATACAATAAAGTAATTAATCTTTTAAAATATATTAATAACCAAAATTATCATATTCAAAATAATAACTATAATTATTACTATAATATTTTTCGAATAATTGCATAAAAATACTACCATCTTTAAAGTATAGTCAAAACGATAAAAATAAATAAATACAACATCAATAATTTATATTAATTACTAAATCACAAAAAATATGTATAAAGTTACCATTTCATATGAAGTATATATAAACATGGAAAATCAATCACAATATTACTAATATCTCAAGATAATTATTTGTAAAAGAAATAACTAAAAATAGGAAATAGCTATAAATAATTAAAATATAAATGTGTACACACTTAATATTAGTCGAACATTCAAAAAAAGTATCACATTAATTACGAACGCACATATACATGTAAAATCACTTAAAATCTTAATCTTTAAAATATATACACTAAAATACTAGTATTTTTAGAATAATATATAAAATATAAAAAAAAAATTTATATATATCACTCATTTAGTCTAATATGTACAAGATTAGAACATCATAGAAAGCACATATATAAAGAAAATTGATCATAAAATTGATCAAGATATATTCTAAAATAATTTTAACACTAAATTAATTGTTTAAAATCCTATTTCATTAATAATATAGTTTATTATAAAAATTGGGATGTTACATTTTAACTAATGTCAATATTTTACTTGATGAGACTTTTAGACAAAAATCATTTTAGGATCACACTTTTTAGTCTAGATGGATACACAAATTCAACATTCTTAAATTCAAATTATCCTAACACTTTCTCTAAAATCTTTTTTCGAATTTATCTTTGGAACTCTATTTATCATTTCCATCATTCTTTGTCCTCCAACACTTGCTTCTGAGAAATATTTTAAATTTGATAAACCAACTCCTAAAGCCCTGTCACACAATAAAAAATATATATAATTAACAAAAATCATAAAAAAAAGACATCACTTAAACACAAGATTTCAAAATCGCGATCAAGTCAGAATATTTGATACTTTTGAGAATCACAATCAAATATGATTGGCGAAGTCTCATTTATGGTAATTGAGACTTAAAAATCATGATGACACGACCATAACTGCGATCACATATCATTTATGTTAGGTTGAATCCGCTTCTGATCATGCCCATATCAAACATCAGACCATTATCCCTCTACTCCACCTTTACTAACATGGATTCATTACAAAAGAAAGATTACGACTCGACATATATTCAATCCTCCAAAGCCACATCTCTCAATATATTAATTAATTAGTTTCATACAAATAGAGGATACAAAGCTCAACTTATAGGATTTGACGTATCAATTGGCAACATATTATGATGGATCACAATTCTTAGGTTAAGTTGTCTTTCATACGAATGTATAATTTAACAATAGATGGTAGTGTGTTATTACACTACATAGATTGAAAGCTATCATAAACCTATTACCTCCTACCTCAAAATCTAAAAGAACCGTTAAAAAAAATCAAGCTAGGTTTAATCCCACTTACAAGGTGTGCAAAAACACCTCTAGGTTTTCAAATATACTAGCACAATTTTCCCTTACTAATTGAAAATATCAAGTATCAACCACATTTTATGTGCAATATAGCTAGAATTCCCTTGATTATGCGTATATCAACAATGTAAATATTAACTTGCCCGTGTACTAGTGGAAATTTGAAGGAATATAGGAAGAAATATAAGCATGTGAATATTAACTTGCCCTTGTGTGGATCCATAAATAAATAAATATCATAGATTTATAAATTGAAAATCGTTCATTCTGGAAACAACCAGAATACCAAGCAGAAGTTCAACCAGAAGACTAAACAAAAGTTCAATAAATTAAACCAGAATACTGATTATTGATCCTAGCAACAAACTTTATATGAATTACAAAGCATTTATACAACATCATTGAAGAAAAATACATGTTAAGAAAAATTACATGATACTATTTCAACAAAATCATTCAATCAAACTTGAGCTTCAAGATGAGAAACTCCATATCTATTTTTTGTTTTATCACTATCTTTTATCTGAATATGCAAATAAAAGAACATCAAATCAGTTTTAAAATATAAAAAAAAAACTAAAATCAATCAAATCATTCAACCAATACAAATTGCTAATAGAAGAAAAAAATTTCACTTACTCGTGAATCCCTAAATTATTGAATCTGAATCGTTGAGTCTGAATCATAAATCATAAATCGTTGAATCGTAAAAGAAATCCGATTAAAGGAAAACGATTGAAGGAAATTGATTAAAGAGGAAATTGAAGGAATCGATTGAAGAGATAATCGAAAAAATGATGAAGAAATCAGGAAGAGATTCTTCAACGAAAAAACGAGAGCCAATGAAGAAATCGGGAAAAGCTTTTTCAACGGACAAACAAGAATCAATGATGAAATCGGGAAAAGCCTTGATAATTTCTAAAATGAAATAGGAAAAAAAATTGAGAAAAGAAGAAATAGAAAAAAAAAAAAAATTCAAAGATCGAAATAGGAAAGAAAGCAAATATGTTGTTAAGTGAATTGATGTTTGGGTGAACAAATGAATATGAGGAGCTAGGTGCTACTATCATCAGCATATGTATTAAGTATTGTAAAATATTTTATTAAAGATAACGTGACATCCTAAACCCCAAAATAATACATATAATAATCTATACCGTGTTTTTATAAACATTTACAACAAATAAATAAAATCTCTTTCAAAGGAATAAAAAAAAATTGTGAGTTAATTAGGATATCACATTTCTCAAAATACAAATGAAACACTTTAGACTTTTGTATCCTATAAAACCGTGCAATATCAATAAACTTGATTTAACTATAATTTCTTAATTTAGTAAGTAAATACAACTTATAACTATTGATAGTATAATATAAATAAGAAGAACACAAAAATAATCATAATAGATTGTATCATAACACATCATGATATATCAAAATATTCAAGGAAGTAATACCATATTATAATATCAAAGTCACTCAAGTAAAATCATTGTCTCGTTATAATATACATCAAATCATCTACCACTTTTGAAACACACTAATCACAACAAAACAATTACAAGAAAATGCAATGTTATGTATGAGCTTAGACTCTACTTTTCATGATTTGGTACCATTATAACTCAAAAATACTTAGTTAGGAGGCTTGATACTATGCCACCACACAAGTGGGCAGACAATTCAAATTGGTCCTGTCCTCATAGATCCCCTCATCTCAACCCGAGACACATATACGTGGACAGTCGAGGTAAACTTGTGTTGCATGGTAACTCCAACATTTAGAGGGCTACCTCCAAGTCATATAAGAATTCCCCACCTGAATACCCACAAGGTCTAACAATCTGGCCTTAAGGCTCAATAGTAGACCACAACAATCATACTCATTCAATTGTACTTTCCAAACATCAATAGGCTTGTCAGACCCTACCTATATTATGAATAATCTCCACTTCAAAAATTCCCATCAACTTCAAAAGTTCCCAACATCTATTTTCTCCCCTTGTTGGCCTAGACTACTATGTTAAGAGCACCATCTTTAGCACAAGTTGGAATCACTACTATTTCATCAACTATGGGGTGACATCAACATACTCATCACAATTTGATAACATCTCAATTGTCAGTCACCATCATCATCATCATCATATATAATTATGTCACAAAATACATTCTTCAAGGTTTATCATGACATCACAAAATCTCATCAAATATCACACAATTATCAAAAATTAAATCAATCAACACTTTATAAACATTTCTATTTCAAATTTATCTCTCAAATGACTACTTTTTTACGTAGTGAACCCCTCATGAATCATTAAGAAATACAACTTTTTTCGTTCATTTTACAAATATATTATACTCATGAATTTAAACGGTGTACCACACAAGTAATTGTAGAGATCAATCTCTAGAACTAGTAGGGACTATAATGTGCAACACAACCGTCATTTGAGAATTTTGACATTGTTCCACTCTTATAGTTGAATTCAAACCTAAAACAAGAGTGAAGTTCATTATTTAAATGTGCGATATGTCATACTAATATAATAGACACTAATAATATCATTTTGTTTGTCAGTAAAATATTTTAACTCAATTTATTTTTAATCTAAAAAGTCAGTTATTTATATTTTTTTTATCAAAATGTTTTTTATTTTATA
Organism: Cicer arietinum; assembly: GCF_000331145.2. Taxonomy (NCBI): domain Eukaryota; kingdom Viridiplantae; phylum Streptophyta; class Magnoliopsida; order Fabales; family Fabaceae; genus Cicer; species Cicer arietinum. Next base: position 20,639,319 of record NC_021161.2, on the reverse strand, counting down.
ACAAAAATTGAATGCGAATGTACGATGCTCAATTTAAGGTAGGAAACATTTTTGGGCTCACTATTCACTAAAAAATGATTTATATTTGTCTCTTTGTAGTGACACTAGTGAGATTAAACACACAACATTTCAAATCCAATACTTATCTTTTCACCACCAAAACAAAATATTTTCTTTATCAAAATAACATTTATCATGTTCACATAATTGTTTTATATTTGACTATTTTATCTGTTGAATTTTTTTAATTATAAATTTATTTTTGTGTATAGAAGGAATGACAAACATTAGTTAAAACTCGTACGTTTAATATATCGACATATTTGTTAGATTAACTAATATTAGAGAAAAAATTTATTACAATTTAAACATATGGCAAACCAACTACGTGGTGCGTACTCCAGCGCAGGAATAGAGTGGAGAGAAATTGAGATACGAAGTACAAGGAAGAGAAAATAAAGCAACGAGCCAGTTAATCAGTGGAACTGGAACGGGAACGGGAACACTGAGTTAGTTGGTTAGCTTAGCTACTATGACATTTGCTTTCCCCACTCTCACTCTCACTCTCACACTCTCCCACCGTCGAACACCATTCTCTTACCCCAAAACCCGTTTTCCCCAACCAAACGGCGTCGTCGCATTTTCTACCTTCAGTAATCAAATCGTTTCCAAATTAAGCAACCAAAATGAAGACCAGCTCCAGGTTCAAACACGGTAATAATTCATCTAACATGTTAAATTGTGAATCAGATTGATAGTGTTGTTCTTATGATGACGTGTCTCTCTTACTAATAGTAAATTCTTCTTTGTAATTGCAGAATGTGGAATTGGAAGGGTTACTCTATTCGTTATCAATGTTCTGGGAACAATGGTCCTGCGCTAGTTCTGGTGCACGGTTTCGGAGCTAACAGGTCTACCTTCTTCATATCATACACTAATTTTTATTTTGTATTAGTTACATTTACTTACTTTTTATGTTTCATGTTCAACACTATTAAATATACATCTTTTTAATATTTATCAAATGTATTAGATTAGCATGAAGTAACAAAATTATCAGAAATTTTGTTAGGCAAAGTTTGAAAGGAACAAAAAGTGACAATATTATGTCTTATAAGATGAAAAAAATCAATAATAAGAAGTCAATTGATAACAATTTCTTTCCGTAATTTTCAAACATGGCCTTTGTAGCATGATTTGTGTCTTTATTTGGCTAAAAACATGATTTTAGTTGACATACAAATTAGGAAAAACAAAATATAGAAACATTTGGTTCTGCATGACCAATTTTCCATAGGTTTCCACTGATTATCTGATAAGCTAGTTCTTGGGGTTAAATAATATCCACACATGACCGATTTCCCAATTACATTGGTCTGATACTAACATTTTTTAATCAATGATCTGTATATATGATTTTAGCATTCTACATTCAGTATTAAACTGATCAAAGTTTAGGTATAAGAACACTATTGTATCTGTGTCCATGAAGTATACAAATCCTTAAACACATGCATATTTCTCTCATCGCAATATAAGAAAATGTATACGTGTCTTATATCAAATTTTCATTGTATGTTTGTACAAGTCTTATAGCTAGGTCTGTTTGGTTCTGCAGTTATTTTGAGTGATTGAGAATACACTTCATTGCAGTGACCACTGGAGGAAAAACATTCCAGCTCTAGCAAAATCCCACCGTGTATACTCTATTGACCTTATTGGATATGGATATTCAGATAAACCAAATCCTCGTCAAATGGGAGACAATTCCTTTTACACTTTTGATACATGGGCCACACAATTAAATGAGTTTTGTCTTGATGTCATTAAGGATGAAGCATTTTTTATATGCAATTCTATTGGAGGTAAATTTTCTTCAAGTGCCTTGTGATAACTAATCACTGTTTAGGGTTATTTTAAATTAGTTGATTCACTTTCTTGTTACAAGCCGCGAGAGTCACTATTCCAATATATTTTGCAGGAGTTGTTGGTCTTCAGGCAGCTATAGCAGCACCAAAAATCTGCCAGGGAATTGTTCTTCTCAATATTTCTCTGCGCATGCTTCATATAAAGAAACAACCTTGGTATGGAAGACCTTTCATCAGATTATTCCAAAGATTGCTAAGGTACAAATGACACAGAAGTTTCTTTATGTGAACAGTTTTCAAGCCTTAAGCAAGGGATTTATCATTATCAAGCTTTATGTTATAGGGATACTGCTGTAGGAAAATTCTTCTTTAAAATTGTTGCAACGGAACAATCTGTGAGGAACATTCTTTGCCAGGTACTCTTCTAGCATACAGTCAGCTAAACTTCATCTCTTAGGAAGCTTATGTTTAAAGAATGTTTGATACACAAAGAGAAGAAAATGCTGGAAAATAAGACTATTAATGCATTTTATAATAAAATTGAATAACCTTGTTGATAGGAACAGTTTCACTATATAGACCATTTTGTCACGGTCAAAACTTAAACAGAAATAAACATTGAAACACTGCAAACACACTGAGGGTTTGGTTTCTGGCTTAGCCACAACTGCCTCTAATCACTTAGGGTGTGTTTGTTTCAAGGTTGCTACAAATATTCCTGAGAAAGTGGGTTGGGAATATAAAGTTCTAATGTTTGGTACAAGTTTATAAAAGTTATTTTTGGGTATTATTTATTCCTAGAAATAAAATTTACCCTCAACTTCTCAATTTCGTATTCTCTGGTTTGACGGTGGGAATGTTTTATTCCCATGAGAATAGAGCACAACTATCAATACCTATCCTCTTCCCTCTATTTATTTGTTCTATTTTTAATTTTTAAACTAAATAAGTTTTTCAAAAGTTCCTAGGAATATCAATAACTTACCAAATATATTTGTGAATATAGTATCCCTGGTAATAAGATTCTTAGGAAAATCATTCTTGGGCATATAATTCTATTAGTTTAAACAAACGCTGCCTTACATTCTCTCCTAGCTCTCTCAATGTACACCCATATGATCGATTTCTAACACCGTTGTAATAAGCAACGAGCTCGAAGGTGTATCACGCTTTATACGTTGACAAACAAGGATTCTTTTATCTGAATCTTTAATCATTGTGAATTAATTTCTTTTGACAGTGCTATCATGATACTTCCAAGGTGACTGATGAGTTAGTGCAGATCATTCTTAGTCCAGGACTGGAACCTGGCGCTGCAGAGGTCTTTCTTGAGTTTATTTGTTATTCAGGCGGCCCTCTTCCAGAGGAATTGCTACCCCAAGTTAAGGTAAGCTTGCACTCACCTTAGGCGAGGGAGTGGGAAGTTTTAATAAAAACTGCAATGGAACAAACATAAATAAAAGGCATGATTTATCTTATTTCAGTGTCCGGTTTTGATAGCTTGGGGTGACAAGGATCCCTGGGAACCAATTGAGATGGGAAGAAATTACGGAAATTTTGATTCAGTAGAAGACTTCATTGTCCTTCCAAATGTTGGACATTGCCCCCAGGTTCTCTCTCTGTCTCTCATTCATGTCGTTCACTTGATGTCTCTCTAAAATATATTTAAAATTATATATGTGAAAGAGTTTTGAGTTAGCATTATTTAAGTGGTGATTATCTTCCTCATTGTAACTTCCACTTCTTGTGATTCTACTGTTGTTACACTAACAATAGGAATTAAGGATGTTAAGGGAGCAGAAACCTTGTTAATTTCAAGGGAAGTTTTTCTTGCATGACTTCAACACCAGCAAAATAGCACACAAGGCAATGTAACTGCAATATAGATATCTTATTAACAACTATCATACAAAACCCAGTAATAGTAGTCATCAGTGGTTAAGATATGAATACTAAAACTTTGAGGGAGAGTGACAACAGTACATACATACGGACCCCAAACAAAGATACTAGTCATAACTACTGTTTACAAAACAAAAAGGGCTGTTAAAAAATGGAATGATACTGCATGAGGAACAAGAACAAAAACCCTCTTATTCATCCTGGTTAACTTTTAAAAAACTATCAACTCTTATAAATACTGCTACAGATCTATTCCTTCGTAGGAAGTGGGGAAAAAGTCATACTCATATGTACATGTTGGTCATAAGCAATCACAATTAAGACGTGCTTCAGCATCAATATATAAGTCACAGTGATAGAAACAGTTCCCATATAGATGAACTCATTATCTCCTCCCTCAAACTTCCAATCAACACTCATCATACCCAACATCAACTTGACAAGAAGGGAGATTTGAAGCTATTTCTTTGGGAGAGAGTGCTGCTGGCATAAGCTTATTTAGTCTCTCATCTACATGTCTATTTTTACGACATGTTTAGAGTACATTGGTATGTTTGGGTTTTATTGATCAATTTAGCTATTTCAGTCATTGATCACTCATCAGTGATCTTTTTGTTTGTTAGAATATTAGAAAATATCTTATAATATCTATTATATTATATCAAAGTACCTTGAGCTATTTCCTAAGATCAATTTATAATCATAGAGATATCTTAGAATATCTCTCATTATTATTATGATCTGCTCCTGATTTACGATTGAGTCTATGTTTCTTTATAAATAGATATTAGTATCAAGTCTTTTGTAATCAAGTTAGCATAAAGCTATTATCTAAAATCCCACAACTTCAACATGGTATCTAGAGCCTATTTCGATTCTCCTTGAATGATTCTACCTTTATTCCGTTGTCGAGTTCCCAACAGTTTGGGAATAAAATCATAGTTTTTCTTTTTCAACGTGATCATTCCTTTTTCAAACCACGCTCGTGACACATTCTAACATCGGTTTCACATATTTTCCATTCAATTCGCTGCCGCTGCTGTCACCGCCATTGTTTCAGCGACTTTTCCGGTAAAAGACTGCTCCATCAGCTTCACCTCTTCCAGATCAGCCCACACCTCAAAGCGCGCACGCGCTTCAGATCCACACGCTGCCGCTCTTATCCGCGCGTGACGGCGCGTCCGACAATCCTTTAAGACACAACCTCTCCCATTGAACTCGCCTCGGCCTCCTGGTTCTGAATCTGCCATCATCTTCTAGTTTTGGGCTACGGTTACACGTGCTACCTCCAAGATCCGCTGTCTGCTGCTGCCTGCCATTTGCGGTCGCTGCTGCAAAAGTTTTCCAGAAAATTTTCCGACACAACCACTTTCATTGTGTGTAGAATCACCCAATCTACACAACCCAGATTTTTTATGCCAAAAGTTGCTTTGTACACACTCATGTGCCTCCAAGATCTTCCGTGTTCATCCCACGCGTCGCCGCCAAAAGCCTCAAGCTCAGGTGCATCTGTTCGCCTTTCGGCACAACGTTTCAGTCGTCTAGATTGGATTTTCCATCTTGGTTCAAAATTTGTTTTAAGTTTTTTCTTTTGAGCCACATGCATACAACTTGACAATTTGTCCCAGATACACTGGTCCCATCTTTGTCCATATGTATTAGCCTTGTCTTTCTCTCCCTAAAGCATGTTTCTCTCTCTCTTTGAAGTAGATTCAAGTTTAAATATTTTGGGTCTTCGATATTATTAGTTTGAAACATCCAAGTGCAGTTTTTAGAAGAACTCACCTTGCTTTGTTCAATTGCTTGCCATGAATTTCTCTCATGCTGATGATCATTTCGGCTATCTGGCTAGGTAATATTTATAGAATTCTCTCCGACTTCACTTACATCCTTGAATTTCCTTTCCATCATTTTTTATTATTTTGCAGAGCAAAACATTGTTTTCATGTAACAATCTAAAGCTTAGTAAGCTTAGCTTGAGGGAGAGTGTTAGAATATTAGAAAATATCTTATTATATCTATTATAATATATTAGAGTATCTTGAGTTATTTCTAGTATCAATTTATAATCATAGAGATATATTAAAATATCTCTCATTATTATTATGATTTGTTTCTGATTTAGGATTGAGTCTATATTTCTCTATAAATTCAAATTAGTATTGAGTCTTTTGTAATCAAGTTAACATAAAGCTATTATCAATAATATTCTAACCCTTATTTTCTCTCCCTCTTTTCTCTAAAATCCCACAACTTCAACAGTGTTCAACTATGAACACCAAGTTAGGAATGTCACGAGAATTTTAGTCTACTTGCCAAATATTGGATGATAATGAAGAGCTTTGAGCTAAGGATGGTTCCTTTACTGTCTGTCATCTTCACCTTGCAATAATTTCCAGTGTTGCTAGGAAGAGTCAAGCATCATCCAAAAAGGGTAACATGGTGCGAAAAAGCTCCCACCATGACCATTTCAAAGTATTTGGGAAATCTTTATTTTTCCCTGCTTCTAGAAATTGCTTAGTCACTTGTTTGCATTGCGTATTTTCGACCGATTAGATTCCTTCTGTTATAAGAATTGTGTACGATCTGATGAAATCTGGCAGGTGATGCGCAAATTTAGGAAACAGACTTCGCTATAAACATATGAGAAGTGAATGAGAAAATACAGAAGAATTAAAAGCAATTTTATCTCTTATTTTCCTTCTCTTCCATAATTTCTCTTGAGCTCTATCTTTGTGCGGAAAGGATGCTTATAGTTGGTGCTTTTACTCTCGATCTCTTGCTCGCAAAATTAGTGTTGAAGATGGAGATTTCAATGTTTGACGAAGAAGACAATGCCTACCGGTTGGTTCTTTGCACTGAGAAATGTTTTGTTGCAAAGGGAACAAGTGAGGCACAGCAGAAGGTGTCGAAAGCTGTGACGTCGTTGTGAGGTCTGCACTAAAATGATGGAGTTGGTGGTTTCCCCATCACCCTTAGAATAAAATGGGACACATTCACTGGTGCCTTTCTTTGATGTTTAAAACAAGAGTATCGCAATGCTATGCTGCTAACGGAAGCAGTGATGTAAAGGAAATCAAATATGATGTTAGTTTTGAATCTGCAATAGAAATGGACCCTTATGAGTTATGACGATTCTGATTCTACTATGGATTTTCTTTTCGATCCCTTTCAAGTTACGACTGAGTACAAAACGCTTGAGAACTTCTCAACAATAACCTTCCCATTCATCCAATTGCTCGTGCCCACTGCCATCCACGGCGATGTAGCAACCATGATGTTCCCTTGTTGTCCCTACCAAATTGGTTATTGACTAATCATGTTTCCATGGAGTCTTCAGACCCTCACATGAGCTATCTGCTGCCACGCAGCTATGGCTTACTTAGCCATATCACTCAGACCAACTATAGTCATCCTCCCCCTCTATGGTTCTCTATTTTGACGACTACGACAACCATGGACACTCATCTTTGCGACAATGACTAAGAGGGTTTTGTCGGAAAAGGAACTATGGGTTTGTAACCTCACTGCCACAATCTACCAAACGATGGCTCCCCCTTTGGAGCTTCCAAACACTCCACTGCTATTGCCTCTACCGAGAAAGTCACCCCATCACTACATCAAAGGGACGAAGACAAGGGTTATGACCTGACCAAACAAAAAATCCTGGGAAGAGTGAACTTGTTTGGAAAATACATTGATTATGTGGGTAGTTTGGTGATTCCTATTACTACTCAGCAAGATATGATTGTTGTTTTTCAGAAAAACGAAGATTAGGATTGCACATATCATCCATTTAAAATACTCCATTTGGACACATCCTGCCGGTCCTCACCAGGTACATGACTTGATGAAGTACAAATGGAGCCATTATTTTAACTGTGATACAAAGGTTTCGTTGATGATGTAAAATTGAAAGGAATGGATATTTCTCAACTGGTTGGACTTGATGTTCTTATTGTTGGGACAATGCCGACATGTTCAGGACTCACCAACTCTAAAAATTTGGTATGCTCCTACACACTTGATATACTTTTTTTTGTAGCATTTATTATTCGATGGTCATGTGGATCTAGTGATACTTATACCAGAGAAATCAGTATGCCCTTACATATCTAAAACTGTGGATGGTGCTCTAAACCATGTTATCATGGCAAGAGCTTTGGAGGAACATGTGAGTGAGGGAAAGCCATCACAGCCTTCTATTTTCCATGATCACTATGTTGATGCTGGGGACATAGCAGCTCGCCTCTTAATTTATTACAATGTGACTTTCAACCTCAACTTCCACAACTTATAATATTTTCTTTTCCTGCCATTGTTGGACAAGCACTTGAACCTGTAGCACACTTGATGGAGACTGCTTACATGGCAGCTGCTAGTGTTCTCTTGCAAATTTATGGAATTATGTCAAAGGTTTTCAAGTTACCTCTCCTTAGTGTGGCATCTTCATTTGTAGATGAAGCTATTGCTACAAATACACTCTTAGTACTATATTTTAGTTTTGGAAAATTAGTAGCTCTCTTCTGGTCTCCAATACTATGTCCTCTTGTCACTGGAATGTGTTTGTTGATGCCCAGTTCACTATCATGTCTCAGTACATTGTCACAGTTTTGATGATATGGAGTCTCAATAAGAAGACTATACTTTCAGTTTCTAAAATTAGCAGCCTACGCTTTGGTGAATATGTAAGATCTTCTGGTATTTATGTCTAGGGTTAAAAACTTTCCTTGTTTTCAGCCGTTGTTCAAAATATTGTATATTTGTTGTTTGTAATTTTTATGGCGTGGATAGTTCAATAGAACAGAGGGTAGTCAAACGATGCTTAGGGAGCATTACATTTGTATGTTGATACAAATGAGGAACTCTAGAACTGAATGGAAGCTACATGGGCTACTATAAGATAAGTAGTTAGTTTGATAAGTAACATTTTCTCTTTATCATTCATTAGTTACTTATAAGTTAATTTTATATTTGTTATAGTTAGTTGAGTTTGTTAAGGTAGGTTAGAGTTATTCACAACAAAAGTTGTTTTCACTTTGATAAAACTAGACATCTTCTCACTAATTATAACTGAAATGGCCATTCTTAATAAAATGAGTTTCAATTTTGCTCCATAAGGATGGTTTACATTAATATTTCAATTTTCTTCAATGCTTGTTTTTGGTATGTGTATTTTCTCTCATTTCTATCTTTATATTAGAACCTGTTGGAACATTAATTGGCCATATCACAAATGTATAACTTTATTTTGTTTACCGTAATCTTCTTACTTTATTAAATGTAACTCTATGAAGGATGAAGCTCCTCATCTTGTGAACCCACTGGTTGAATCTTTTGTGGCACGGCATGCTAAATCTTCGTCTCCTATCTCGTCAATTGACTGATTCCTTGTCAGTCACTTTGTTGTTTTGATGCTGCTTGGCTCATTCAAATCGTGTACATTTCTCCATTTTCTTTCGACGAAGAGTAGGTTTCATTTTTTGTATAATATATATACGTTATGAATTTTCTTTCAATTGAAAGATTAACTTTGGAAAGAAAAGTAAGGAAGTAGCTATATCTCTTATTTCAAAGACAAGAGACTGATTTAAATTTTTTATTAATTTGTTATATATGTATATACATTATTAGTATAAACTACCAATTTAGTCCATAAATTACCACTCTCACTAATTTAGTCCCTAAACTATTTTTGCATCCATCAAGTTAGTTCCTCTGCTAATTGTATCTGTTAATTGACCGTTAGTAGTCCCTAAACTATAAAAATACTTCAAAATAGTCTCTAATTTATCATAAAAACCAACAATTTAATCCCTAAAAGTTCAGATTTTTTGTTGTTGTCAAACACCTCAAGGTTCAATAAAGTCCTGAAATTCTAGGTTTTTTTTTAATGAACTCTGTGTGGATTCTGTTTTTTGAATCTATTTTGTGATGTATTATAGTTTAGTATAATGAATTTATGAATTACCTTACTAATTTTTCTAGTTTTTCTGTTTATGTTTACTGCATTTATTCATTCTAGTTTACTGAGATGTTTTTTTTTTTAATAAATACTGATTTAATGAATTTTGGTTTTACTCTTTGCTGGTTTATTGGTTTAATGGTTTTTCTAGTTTGTGTATTTTATTTTTATTTTTATTTTTTTTAATTATTATTTATTCTAGTTTACTGGTTTTTTTCCCTATTTTTAACTACGTTTTGGTTATTGTTATTGTACATTTGATCCATTAACTTATTTTATAGTTTTACTTTGGTTCCATAACTGTATTTTTATTTTATTTTATTTATGGTTTTGGTCTCCTAACTTTACTTCATTTGTCAAGTTAGTTATTTCGACCAAATTTCTGTTAATTTTGTTTATATGACATTAGCTGTGGTGCAGACTATCACTATATTTATTCGACTGTAACTAAGTTTTGCAAACCATCACCATCAAGTTAGTTCCTCTGCTAATTGTATCTGTTAATTGACCGTTAGTAGTCCCTAAACTATAAAAATACTTCAAAATAGTCTCTAATTTATCATAAAAACCAACAATTTAATCCCTAAAAGTTCAGATTTTTTGTTGTTGTCAAACACCTCAAGGTTCAATAAAGTCCTGAAATTCTAGGTTTTTTTTTAATGAACTCTGTGTGGATTCTGTTTTTTGAATCTATTTTGTGATGTATTATAGTTTAGTATAATGAATTTATGAATTACCTTACTAATTTTTCTAGTTTTTCTGTTTATGTTTACTGCATTTATTCATTCTAGTTTACTGAGATGTTTTTTTTTTTAATAAATACTGATTTAATGAATTTTGGTTTTACTCTTTGCTGGTTTATTGGTTTAATGGTTTTTCTAGTTTGTGTATTTTATTTTTATTTTTATTTTTTTTAATTATTATTTATTCTAGTTTACTGGTTTTTTTCCCTATTTTTAACTACGTTTTGGTTATTGTTATTGTACATTTGATCCATTAACTTATTTTATAGTTTTACTTTGGTTCCATAACTGTATTTTTATTTTATTTTATTTATGGTTTTGGTCTCCTAACTTTACTTCATTTGTCAAGTTAGTTATTTCGACCAAATTTCTGTTAATTTTGTTTATATGACATTAGCTGTGGTGCAGACTATCACTATATTTATTCGACTGTAACTAAGTTTTGCAAACCATCACCACATGTATTCGACTTCTACCTTTGACCATTGTCTGTAGCTAAAAAGAAGTTAAATATGATAAAATATTTAAACTTTACCTACAATTTTCGTTGTCACTTAATATGGTATAAAGTTTTTTAACAATTATGGTCTGTATGCTAATACACCACCATTGAATCTCACATTATGCAATTTGAACATTCCAAAACAAATCAATGATTTTAATTTTAATGGTAGCAAAAACTCACATACACAATTTCAAAGCAGAGTTAAATGAAAAATTCATATCTAAACAAATCACCCATATCAGAAAAAAAAAAATGAAGAGAAACGAAGCGAAACAAAATGTTTTTCATTGTGTGTTGTTCCTTCACGACTATGGGGTTGTAGAGGTTTGAAATGGGTGTGGCGATGCTACACGATGACACTGCTAAGCGACAAAACTTCTATGATATGATCTTGTTTGTCATGAATCATTTTAAGAATTGTTTTAGGTTGAAAACTCACATATTGCAATTAAAATCACGTTTTGTTGGAGAACACGATAATCGAAGCTACGAAACTCAAAATTGGACGATTCCAAAATAAGGTGAAAGATAACGTTCTAAAACGCAAGTTAGGCTGTTGAATCACCGTTAAAATGTATGTAGAACTCGATACATGATTGCAGGTTACTAAACAAGAAAATTGGTAGAATTTGTGTATTAGGGTTTGATGTAAAGGAAACTCAAAATTATTATTCAGCAAACGAACCAATAACAGAATGTCGCCACAATGTAGGGATTGATAAGCCAAAAGAACGCCACAAGGATTAACAACCTTGATAAGTTCAAAGTGGGTTCTTTCAACAACTCTAGAGAGTAAAGCCTCAAAAAATAACAATATGTTCTAAAATCTACCTTGAAAAAAAAAAGGGTTTGCCATTTATAGTGGCACCTCCTTACAAATTGTCTAAATTTGGCCCAACTCAAGTTTTTACAATTAGACCCAAATTTTCTTACTAATTCAATCTACTACTTTAATTAAAACTAATTCTAAAATTTGATAACACATAGATGTAGCCTTCATTCCTTAACTTCTTCAATTTGGATTAAGCAATTCACTATCTTGGGCTTCAATTCTTCATGAGTTGTACTTGCTTCAAATAAGGTGGTTATCAAGTTATTTAGAACTTCCTTTGCCTTCTTTGACCTTGCTCTTGTCATTGGAGTTCCAAGACCTTGAATATCCTCTATGATGCCTTCCTTAGTTATGCATTATATAACCTCATCATTTCGTCCTTCTTGAATTGAATTTGACCTCAAATTGCAATCTTCTTCAGCTGCATCATACGGAGGCAAATCAACCACATTAAAAGTAGGACTAACATCATACTCACCTAGAAGATCTATTTTATAGGCAGTATCAATAATTTTTAACAACACTTGAAAAGGTCCATCTCTTCTTGGCAAAGCTTAGATTTTCTTTGAGAAAGAAATCTTTCTTTCCTTAAAATGAACACAAACCCAATCACCTGGTTCAAATGCAATCTTTTTCCTTCCATTATTAGCTTGTCGAGCATAGCTATCCACTTTATTTTCAATTTGTATCTTTACCGTATCATGTAATTTTCAAAAATATTTAGCCTTACTGTTCCCATCCTTACGAATTAGAATATAACTACTTGACAAAGCTTCCTTAAATCAAGAAGCTTATATTTTCTTTGAGAAGGAAATCTTTCTTTCCTTAAATGAACCCAAACCCAATCACTTGGTTCAAACACAACCTTTTTCCTTCCTTTATTAGCTTGTCGAGCATAGCTATCCACTTTATTTTCAATTTGTGTCTTTACCGTATCATGTAATCTTCGAACATATTCATCCTTAGTGTTCCCATCCTTACGAATTAGAATATAACTACTTGACAAAGACATTAAATCAAGAGGAGTGAGAGGGTTAAAACCATAAACAATTTCAAATGGAGAATAACAAGTAGTGCTATGAACAACCCTACTATATGCAAACTTAACATGGGGCAACATTCTTCCTATGTCTTAATATTATTTTGTCTTAATATTCTTAACATGGGGCAAAGATTCAATCTTTTCCGCTTTTAGACCGAGGAAGATCTAAAACAAAATACATAGAAATATCAATCTAAAGGGAGTTAGGTATTGGTAAAAGAGTATACAAATCATGAGGCATAACTTTAGACTTAGATATCTTACAAACAATGCATCTTTCGCACAATTTGTGTACATCACGTTTCATGTGTGGCCAATACAAATGTTCATGCAACATGTCTAAAGTCTTTTGTACTCCAAAATATCCCATTAATCCCCTCATGTGCTTCCTTCATAAGTAAATCCCTAATGGAATATTTTGTCATATAGAACCTCTTTTCTTTGAACAAATAATCATGATGCTTAAAATACCCATTTTGGGCAGCAAGCACACACGGTTTATATATTTGAGAAAATTCAGGATCATGTTCATACAATTCCTTAATTAACTCAAAACCAATAAACTTAGTTTCAAGAGTAGAGAACAAAACACACCTTCTTGAAAGTGCATCAGCAACAACATTTGACTTACCTTTTTTATGCTTGATCACTTACTGAAATTGCTTAAGAAACTCAACTCACATGACATGTCTCTTGTTGAGCTTACCTTGACTCTTTAAATACTTCAATGATTCGTGATCATTATGTATTACAAATTCCTTTGGTAAAAGGTAGTACTGCCATGTTTGTAATGCTCTCACTAATGCATACAACTCTTTTATCATATGTAGGATAATTAAGAACAACACCATTAAGTTTCTCCCTAAAATAAGCAATAGGATGCCCCTCTTGCATCAAAACAGCCTATGTCCCCATATTTGATGCATCACATTCAATTTCAAAAGATTTAGAGATATTAGGCAATGAAACAACAGGTGCATGAGTCCATTTTTCTTTGAGGGTAGAAAATGTTTGCTCTTGTTTTTCACCCCATTTAAATCCCACATTCTTTTTAATCACTTCATATATAGGTGCAACTAATGTACTAAAATATTTAACAAACCTCTTATAGAAACTAGCTAAGCCATGAAAGCTTCTTACCTCGTTAACATTCTTAGGAGTTGACCACTCTTGAATAGCTTTCACCTTATTTGATCAACTTGCACTCCCTGTGAGCTGATAACAAAACCAAGAAAAACTACATGATTTGTATATAAAAAACATTTTTCCATGTTTGCATACAATTTCTCAAGCCTAAGAGCTTCCAACAGACTTCTCAAATACAAAAGATGATCATCATAAGGTTTTCTATAAATCAAAATGTCATCAAAGTAGACCACAACAAATTACCCTAGAAACTCCCTTAACACATGTTTCTCATGAAAGTACTAGGTAAATTTGTTAATCCAAAGGGCATGACTAATCATTCATACAAGTCATATTTTGTTCTAAAGGTTGTTTCCCATTCATCTCCTTCTCTAATCCTAATTTGATGATATTCACTTTTAAGATTAATTTTTGAAAACACACAAGCACCATGCAATTCATCCAATAAATGATCTAATCAACGAATGGAATGTCTATACTTTAGCATGATAATATTGATGGCTCTACAATCAGTGCACATCCTCCAAGTCTCATCTTTCATAGCCACAAGAATAACAAGGACTACACATGGACTTAGACTTGTAAAATACATATTTTTGATGAAGACAAAGACCAAGGAAAGTGATCAAGTTGCAAGCTCAAAAAGAAGTCAAACATCAAAGACAACTATGGTCAAATATGCTAGAAGTTTTATAATGTAAAGGTACATGATGCAATCTAATATTCATATATTTCAAATGCACATGAGAACCTTTCATTTTAGCATATGCATCAAAAGGATTTTCAAAAAGTAAAAATATATAAATAATGTTTGAAAATAATATTTTTGACAAAATACATAAGTGTAACAACATGTTGTAGTCGAATACAGACAAGTCAGTAGCTAAATCTGAACATCTTCAAACATCTGTATTCGAATACAAGAATGTGTATTCGAATACAAGCTTCAAAATACAAATAAAACTGAACGTTAAAAGGATGTGTATTCGACTACACACAAGCTGTAGTCGAATACACCTAGAAACAATGCAATTTTTCAATTCTGAAATGGTTCCGGATCATTGCATTTCTTCATCAAACATCTTGGATCAATGGCCACAAATCTGAAGAGATGTTTATGGAGTATAAATACACCATAACTTCATATCAAACAAATCCAATCCTACAATCAAACCTTGAACAAACTTTGAACAAACTTTCTAAAATGTTTTGATTTATTCAAAGTTTCACTTTTATATTTCAAGTACAGATTTTACATTTTCATATCATTGAGAAAAGTTCTCTAGTGTACTTGAAATTATATTGGATTGTTATCATTGTACATCACCTATTATATCATATTGATCTAAGTCAAAATCAATATTGCTAAACCATTCGAGTGTTGAAAATTGAAGAAAGTGGTGTACTTTCTTCAAGTGTTGTAAATTGAGGAAAATGGTGTTCTTTCTTCAAGTTTTGTAAACTAAGATAGTGGTGTGCTATCTTAGGGTGATTGTTAGGAGTTTGTAACAAAGGTCCTAGGGTGGGACTTGTACATATTCTAACAATAGTGGAAAATCTCTTGTGGTGTGCAAGATGACTGGATGTACCCTTGGTTATAAGGGGAACCAGGATAATATCTTTGTGTTCTTTATTTTCCTTCCATTTATCTTTTCCATACACTATCTTAAATTAGAAAAATCAAACACTAAATCTCTAAAAACAAGAAAATTTCTAAACACCTAATTCACCCATACTCTTAGGCGCACTTCTTTACTTACAAGACTCTCTTGCACCCATCCCTTTTGCATAAAGTCTTCAACTTGCCTTTGCATTTTTTTGGTCACTTGGGGGTTAGCCCTATAAGCTGATATGTTGGGCAATGAAACAACTGAAATGAGATCCATTTGACGTTCTATACCTTTTATAGGTGGTAGGCCTTGAGGAACCTCTTTGGGAATTACATCTTCAAAATCCTTCAACAAAGAAACAACTTCACTAGGAAAAGAATTAGTAAGACCTACAAAGTTTACGTCACTTTGCTTGCTCAAAAGCAATAGCATTGACTTTTTTAATTGCATAGCCTTTTTCACCTCTTTTTATTTTATGAATAAATTTTGTGTTTTTCTCTCTTTCTTTCCACTCTCTTTTTCTTTTCCCTTTTTCTATCGACTCTTTTTTTTTCTTTTCTCTCTTTCTTTTCACTTTCACTTTCTTTTTCTTTTCTTTTCTCTTTTTTTTTTCTTTTTTTTCTCTCTCATTTTAGATTCATCCTCACCAACCTCTCCTGGAGACAAAGGAGCAAGAGTAATTTTGTGTTCTTTATGTACAAAAGAGAATTTATTAGTATAACCATCATGACTGCTTTTCTTATGATACAACCATGGCCTTCCGAGATGTAAATGACAAGTCTCCATTGGAACTACATCACATATAACTGTATCCTCATACTTCCCAATAGAAAAACTCACCTCCACTTGCCCACTTACAATTTGCTCGCATAATAAGCCATTGATGTTTGTAAGGTTTTGGGTGGGGTTTAGTCACTAGGTTCATTTTCGACACCATTCTTGCACTTGCAACATTAGTGCAGCTTCCTCCATCTATAATTAAAGAATATAACTCACCTTGGATGAGACATCAAGTATGAAAAATATTCTTCCTTTCCGTTTCATCCAAGTCTCTTGATTGGCTGCCCAACATTCTTTTAACCAGGAACAAGTCTCCTCCCTCAACAACTTCTTCCTCATTCTCTTCATCACTAGATGTAGCAGATTCGGAAGATGATTCACTAGTAATATCTCCATTCTTCTTAAGTAGCATGTTCTTTTTAGATGGAAATTCAGAAAGCTATGTGAAATTCAGAAAGCTATGGAAATTCAGAAAGCTATGGAAATTCAGAAAGCTATGGAAATTCAGAAAGCTATGAAATTCAGAAAGCTATGGAAATTCAGAAAGCTATGGAAATTCAGAAATCTCTTCATCTCCACCCAACTATCCACCATTGGTTCTTCATACCTCAAACTTTCTTTTTGTAACTTGTCCCACCAAATGATTGCATAAACAGTAAATTCCATGGCTGCCACCTTTACCTTTTTGTCTTCCGTGTAATTATTGCATGAAAAGAGCTGTTTAATTTTCATCTCCCACTCAAGGTAGACCTCCATATCATTTTTTCCTTTAAACAATGGTATTTTAAGCTTCACTCCCTCTATTCTATATCCTATACCCCATCTTCAGTTTCTCTTCTCCTTCTTCTACCTCCGTCATCACCATGATTTTCTTGATTTTCTAACTGTTCAATTCTAGCATGTAAATCTTTAGTATGTTCCTTCAACATTCTTTGCATTTGAGTAGTTATAGCCTTCACTAACAATCTGTTGTTTCCCCCTTTAGGAGGACTATCACCACCTCCTATTCCTGTCATATTTTAAACAAAAAAAGAAAACAAACAAAAGTGAAAGAAAATGACCTCACCACACAACTTACATATTTACACTCTTGAATTTTTCACTCGTGTTTAACTCAATTTATGTTTGTTTTTTATAATTTCCTTTTTCCACTCAATTGCTCTCTACAAGTTCTTAATTGAATCAGCAAGAACCTCAATATTTTTAAATTAAAATTGGTACAAAGAACTTAAAGTAACACAAAGCAGTAGTAATGTGATTGAAAAAAATTTATTCTTAGGAATTTTGTCAAACACGTAATGTGCACTACTTTTAACAATACAACTACTTTTTTTTTAATCTTTTTTTTTTGTATTTTCCTTTTTTTTAGTAGAAGAAAATGATATGATATTGTTTGTCATGAATCACTTTAAGGATCATTCTAGGTTGGGAACTTACATATTGCAGTCAAAATCACGTTTTATTGGAGAACGTATATACACTACGCGAAAAAACGCATTTTACAGCGCTTTTTTTAAGCCATTTACAGCGCTTTTTCAAAAAAATAAGCGCTGTGGAATCGAGCGCTGTAAATGATACAACAGCGCTTTTAAAAAAGCGCTATAAAACATGTAAATACAACACGCGCTTGTTATGCACATTTTACAGCGCTTCTTCACAAAAAAGTGCTGTAATATGCACCCCATTATATGAGTTATGGGTATGCTTTTAGAGCGCTTTTTAACACAAGCGCTGTAAAATGCACACCCATAATTTCATATATGGGTGTGCATTTTACAGCGCTTTCTCAAGAAAGCGCTGTAATATGCCCACCCATAATTTCATATATGGGTGTGCATTTTACAGCGCTTTCTCAAACAAGCGCTGTAAAATACCCACCCATAATTTCATATTATGGGTCTGCATTTTACAGCGCTTTTCTTGTACATTTTACAGCGCTTTCTCACGAAAGCGCTGTAAAAGGTGCACCATTAAAGCGCTTTAGAACAACATTTTACAGCGCTTTTTAAAAAAAGCGCTGTAAAATGTGTGTTTTTTTTTTTTAAACGCTGTAAATTAATTATTTGAAATGAAAAGCGCTTTTTAGCTTTTTATGGCATTTTTTTTAAAAAGCGCTGTCTTTTATCTTTGTATCCAAAATTATTTTGATCCAAAATCACTTCACAATCAGTGCACACAACAACAAAACATATTCAAATACCATAGGCAGTTCACACAATCAGTAGAACAGAAATCAGAACTCTGTAACTTTATTAACATATATGTAACTCTGTAACTCTGTAATTTACAACCTAAGTAACTACATTCAGATACATATATACAACCTAATTTACAACCTAATTACCTACATTCAGATCCATTATATAATAACTAACAGATCCATTATATGCATATATTGTGTCCTATGATCATTTACATATAATAACTAACAGAATATACATTATATGCACTAGCTACCATATAATATTCAGATCCCTTGCCCAGCACAAGCTATTTCCCAGAAAATCAAATAATTTTCATGTCAAGCACGTACTGACACCATTCTTCCTTTAATTCCATCAGATCTTCCTCAGAATATGATGGACTGGAATTGGCAAAGTACTGCAATATAAAAATTGAACATATTATATTAAGTTAGTATCAAATATATAGATAATTTATATATGAAAATCATATAATGCAAATACCGTACCGTTTCTGGGATAATAGTTTTATTCTTCTCAACAATCTCCTTCATGAATCTCAATATGTAGTACCCACAGTCGATGTTATTTGTTTGACGAGGGCACTTTATTGAGATCCATGTAATGTTATTAGACTTCTGCTTCGACACTTTAGCACCTCTTTGAGCTCGATAAACTTTTAAGGCACTATCGAATGAATAAATGTGATTATTAGAGCATGAATATTTATATATATATATATATATATAAATATTCATGCTCTAATAATCACATTTATTCATTCGATAGTGCCTTAAAAGTTTATCGAGCTCAAAGAGGTGCTAAAGTGTCGAAGCAGAAGTCTAATAACATTACATGGATCTCAATAAAGTGCCCTCGTCAAACAAATAACATCGACTGTGGGTACTACATATTGAGATTCATGAAGGAGATTGTTGAGAAGAATAAAACTATTATCCCAGAAACGGTACGGTATTTGCATTATATGATTTTCATATATAAATTATCTATATATTTGATACTAACTTAATATAATATGTTCAATTTTTATATTGCAGTACTTTGCCAATTCCAGTCCATCATATTCTGAGGAAGATCTGATGGAATTAAAGGAAGAATGGTGTCAGTACGTGCTTGACATGAAAATTATTTGATTTTCTGGGAAATAGCTTGCTGCTGGGCAAGGGATCTGAATATTATATGGTAGCTAGTGCATATAATGTATATTCTGTTAGTTATTATATGTAAATGATCATAGGACACAATATATGAACATGCATATGGATCTGAATGTAGTTTAGGTTGTAAATTAGGTTATATATATATACGTATCTGAATGTAGGTAATTAGGTTGTAAATTAGGTTGTATATATGTATCTGAATGTAGTTACTTAGGTTGTAAATTACAGAGTTACATATATGTTAAAAAAGTTACAGAGTTCTGATTTATGTTCTACTGATTGTGTGAACTGCTTATGGTATTTGAATATGTTTTGTTGTTGTGTGCACTGATTGTGAAGTGATTTTGGATCAAAAATAATTTTGGGCACAAAGATAAAAGACAACGCTTTTTAAAAAAACAGTTTCCTCGTGCACACGACCTTCTCGTACAAAAACCTTCAATGAAAATTTTAAACTAGATTAATTACCAATACATTTAATTAATTACAAATAAATGCAATTAAAAGTATTTTTTACCTTATGTACAAGCTGATTACAGTAACACTCAGCTCCTTATGTTCGAGAAGATCGTACATTTGCTCCTTTTCGAGGTATTCAATATACTCATCTCCAAAGATGTCTTGATTCATTTGTACAATGGGCGAATCGTTGCTGCTGCCCATGTTCCTTTTTATTTGGATGTCAAGACACGCCCCGTATTTACCAAGGCGTGGCTGACTTTTATTAGGAGCAGCAGCAGCAGCGACCGATTTTCCCCGATCCAGATTTTTTGTTGCTGCAAGTTTGGCAGCTTTATTACCCTCCAGCCTTTGTAGTTTGGCAGCCCTATTAACCTCCAATTTTTGAGGTTTGCTGCCTTTTTTTGGCTGTAGGGGTGGTTTATTTATTTGGACCTACAAAAATGAGGTAAAATGTTAGTTTATTGAATCTGAAAAAATGAAAAACCTTAGGCAATAAATGTGACAAACCTTTTCGGGAGATGTAACTGATTTGTCCTTGGGAATCTTTTTTTGGAGGGCAACAAGGTGTGTGGGCCATGCCACGTAACTGCCAATAGCGTCGCTTAAGAACTTCATATCTCCATCGTTGTCCGGTATGGGCAACGGTGCAGTTGGTTCGAAAGCAACCGTAGGCGATACTTTGACATGGCCCGCGGGGATCGGAATATTGTGCAATACTTCTCCCGAAGTATTGTGCAATATTCCTTTTCCCACCTTCCGTTGAGTCGGCGAGGACAAGTATAGGACACATGTAGTGACACCCTACATCAATAGTTAAAACATAAGTACAGTTAATATATAAGTTTGTTTAATACATAAGTAATTACATAAGCAAGTAAGTAGTAAGTAATTAATTACCTCGGGAATACTCTTCAAACCGACGTTGCAACTCCCGGTTTCACTCTCCATTTGTATTTCAGGTTGGAGCTGAACCGGAAGTTGCTTGTCTTTATTCGTATTCACCAAGAGTGCCACTTGCTCCGATAGGATTCTGAGCTTCTCTAATACTTCCTCGTTGGAAGGTTTTTGGCGCTTCTCTTGAGGAAAAAAGCTTTTGGGAGTTACGCCAAATCCTTTCCCCCTAACTCGACCGGAATACTCAGGGACATTAAACACTTTCCCAAGAATGTCCCTGCAAGTATCCTTGTTGCCCTCTTGAGTTTCAGAACTTTGTTCAATAATTTCCTAAAATACATGTGACATAAAAAAGATAAGTTCAATAGCATTTTTAAAATACAATATTAAAAAATATTAAAGTGATAATATACTTACACAAAGTTCAACAACTTTTTTGACATTTTCATCATCAACCACTCCTTCTTTATTAACACGCGCTTCCTGTAACACCCTGTTTTTCTTAGCGAGGGTGTATTTTTTTTCAAAAGAAATTAAACTGAAACAGAGAAATAAACAAGAAAATGCCTTTGGATAAGTAATTGAGTCATTATAATTTACAAGCAGCGGAAAAGTTTCTCCAAATATAAATCCAAAGCATTTACACAACAACAAATGGTACATGGGACCCATTCAAATAAGATGTCAAACTGACAATATTAGTATAAGTACAGTTTTCCAAATCAAAATACTCCAACCCAAAAAGTAGGACGTCTAGTCCCTATACATCAACCTAATCTGATCATCCTACCAAAAACTATACACCCTGAGTGATCTCCACGCGCCCCGTGAGATCCTCCTAACGTAGCTGCAGTCAAGCGTTCCCATCTCCATTCCCGTCCGTAGGGTACGAACCGGTAGGATCGTCCTGACTCTCATCTGAGGGCAAAGCCCAGATTTCCACAATAATTGTAAAGGGTCACCAACCGAAATTAACAGATAACACATAACATTTAAGTTTTAAATGCACAAAATAACCTTTCAACTAAGCATGCACCTTAAAAGGATTTTCCATATGCTAAAAGTTCATATAATGCTTGCCAATTAACAATGAACTCAAAATGAAGTTCTCAAATCATCAAGTAATACATAACTGACCAAAGCATTGATAAATCAATTGAGCAATCGATTATCTAACTCAAAATAAGGACTTTTGCTGAGCCAATCGATTGCCAAATCGATTTGGTCAGTTCTGCTGAGTTTCTGCATGACCAAATCGATTTCTAAGTCGATTTTGTCAGTTCTGATGAGTCCCTGTGTTGCCAAATCGATTTCCAAATCGATTTTGGCAGTTTTGCTGAGTTCCTGCCTCTCTGCCAATCGATTTCCAAATCGATTTCTTAAAAGATTTTGAAAGACATATTTATACAATCGATTGGCAAATCGATTAGGTTAAAATAGTGAACTTCCTGCAACTCATCCAATCGATTGGGAAATCGATTTCCCTGATCGTTTTTCCAAAAATTCATGCATTAACTCAAGTCATTTTACAGCGCTTTTGTCAAATAAGCGCTGTAAAAGACCTCCGTGTGTTATTATGTTATTTGAATGCCTTTTACGCCTTTTACAGCGCTTTTGTCAAATAAGCGCTGTAAAAGACCTCCGTGTGTTATTATGTTATTTGAATGCCTTTTACGCCTTTTACAGCGCTTTTGTCAAATAAGCGCTGTAAAAGACCTCCGTGTGTTATTATGTTATTTGAATGCCTTTTACGCCTTTTACAGCGCTTTTGTCAAATAAGCGCTGTAAAAGACCTCCGTGTGTTATTATGTTATTTGAATGCCTTTTACGCCTTTTACAGCGCTTTTGTCAAATAAGCGCTGTAAAAGACCTCCGTGTGTTATTATGTTATTTGAATGCCTTTTACGCCTTTTACAGCGCTTTTGTCAAATAAGCGCTGTAAAAGACCTCCGTGTGTTATTATGTTATTTGAATGCCTTTTACGCCTTTTACAGCGCTTTTGTCAAATAAGCGCTGTAAAAGACCTCCGTGTGTTATTATGTTATTTGAATGCCTTTTACGCCTTTTACAGCGCTTTTGTCAAATAAGCGCTGTAAAAGACCTCCGTGTGTTATTATGTTATTTGAATGCCTTTTACGCCTTTTACAGCGCTTTTGTCAAATAAGCGCTGTAAAAGACCTCCGTGTGTTATTATGTTATTTGAATGCCTTTTACGCCTTTTACAGCGCTTTTGTCAAATAAGCGCTGTAAAAGACCTCCGTGTGTTATTATGTTATTTGAATGCCTTTTACGCCTTTTACAGCGCTTTTGTCAAATAAGCGCTGTAAAAGACCTCCGTGTGTTATTATGTTATTTGAATGCCTTTTACGCCTTTTACAGCGCTTTTGTCAAATAAGCGCTGTAAAAGACCTCCGTGTGTTATTATGTTATTTGAATGCCTTTTACGCCTTTTACAGCGCTTTTGTCAAATAAGCGCTGTAAAAGACCTCCGTGTGTTATTATGTTATTTGAATGCCTTTTACGCCTTTTACAGCGCTTTTGTCAAATAAGCGCTGTAAAAGACCTCCGTGTGTTATTATGTTATTTGAATGCCTTTTACGCCTTTTACAGCGCTTTTGTCAAATAAGCGCTGTAAAAGACCTCCGTGTGTTATTATGTTATTTGAATGCCTTTTACGCCTTTTACAGCGCTTTTGTCAAATAAGCGCTGTAAAAGACCTCCGTGTGTTATTATGTTATTTGAATGCCTTTTACGCCTTTTACAGCGCTTTTGTCAAATAAGCGCTGTAAAAGACCTCCGTGTGTTATTATGTTATTTGAATGCCTTTTACGCCTTTTACAGCGCTTTTGTCAAATAAGCGCTGTAAAAGACCTCCGTGTGTTATTATGTTATTTGAATGCCTTTTACGCCTTTTACAGCGCTTTTGTCAAATAAGCGCTGTAAAAGACCTCCGTGTGTTATTATGTTATTTGAATGCCTTTTACGCCTTTTACAGCGCTTTTGTCAAATAAGCGCTGTAAAAGACCTCCGTGTGTTATTATGTTATTTGAATGCCTTTTACGCCTTTTACAGCGCTTTTGTCAAATAAGCGCTGTAAAAGACCTCCGTGTGTTATTATGTTATTTGAATGCCTTTTACGCCTTTTACAGCGCTTTTGTCAAATAAGCGCTGTAAAAGACCTCCGTGTGTTATTATGTTATTTGAATGCCTTTTACGCCTTTTACAGCGCTTTTGTCAAATAAGCGCTGTAAAAGACCTCCGTGTGTTATTATGTTATTTGAATGCCTTTTACGCCTTTTACAGCGCTTTTGTCAAATAAGCGCTGTAAAAGACCTCCGTGTGTTATTATGTTATTTGAATGCCTTTTACGCCTTTTACAGCGCTTTTGTCAAATAAGCGCTGTAAAAGACCTCCGTGTGTTATTATGTTATTTGAATGCCTTTTACGCCTTTTACAGCGCTTTTGTCAAATAAGCGCTGTAAAAGACCTCCGTGTGTTATTATGTTATTTGAATGCCTTTTACGCCTTTTACAGCGCTTTTGTCAAATAAGCGCTGTAAAAGACCTCCGTGTGTTATTATGTTATTTGAATGCCTTTTACGCCTTTTACAGCGCTTTTGTCAAATAAGCGCTGTAAAAGACCTCCGTGTGTTATTATGTTATTTGAATGCCTTTTACGCCTTTTACAGCGCTTTTGTCAAATAAGCGCTGTAAAAGACCTCCGTGTGTTATTATGTTATTTGAATGCCTTTTACGCCTTTTACAGCGCTTTTGTCAAATAAGCGCTGTAAAAGACCTCCGTGTGTTATTATGTTATTTGAATGCCTTTTACGCCTTTTACAGCGCTTTTGTCAAATAAGCGCTGTAAAAGACCTCCGTGTGTTATTATGTTATTTGAATGCCTTTTACGCCTTTTACAGCGCTTTTGTCAAATAAGCGCTGTAAAAGACCTCCGTGTGTTATTATGTTATTTGAATGCCTTTTACGCCTTTTACAGCGCTTTTGTCAAATAAGCGCTGTAAAAGACCTCCGTGTGTTATTATGTTATTTGAATGCCTTTTACGCCTTTTACAGCGCTTTTGTCAAATAAGCGCTGTAAAAGACCTCCGTGTGTTATTATGTTATTTGAATGCCTTTTACGCCTTTTACAGCGCTTTTGTCAAATAAGCGCTGTAAAAGACCTCCGTGTGTTATTATGTTATTTGAATGCCTTTTACGCCTTTTACAGCGCTTTTGTCAAATAAGCGCTGTAAAAGACCTCCGTGTGTTATTATGTTATATTAATGTTTTTTAAAGCCTTTTACAGCGCTTTTTACACATAAGCGCTCTAAAATGTCTCTTTAGGTTAATTTTAGAAGGCTCTTTTACAGCGCTTTTTCCAAATAAGCGCTGTAAAAGACCTCCGTGTGTTATTATGTTATTTGAATGCCTTTTACGCCTTTTACAGCGCTTTTGTCAAATAAGCGCTGTAAAAGACCTCCGTGTGTTATTATGTTATATTAATGTTTTTTAAAGCCTTTTACAGCGCTTTTTACACATAAGCGCTCTAAAATGTCTCTTTATGTTAATTTTAAGAGGCTCTTTTACAGCGCTTTTTCCAAATAAGCGCTGTAAAAGACCTCCGTGTGTTATTATGTTATATTAATGTTTTTTTAAAGCCTTTTACAGCGCTTTTACACATAAGCGCTCTAAAATGTCTCTTTATGTTAATTTTAAAAGACTCTTTTACAACGCTTTTACACATGAGCGCTGTAAAAGGCCTTATTGTTTTTGTGTTTTGTTATGTTATGTTATTTTTTAAACAAGCTCAACATGCATGCAAAACCCACATAGTAGTAATTGGTCACGACAAAAATCCCTTCCTCTTCACCAAACTCTTCTCCTTTTATGCATCTTCTTCACAAACATCAAAGCTTACTCTTTCACAATTCAATCTCCACCTCAACACCCTTTTTATCTCTTTACATTCTCTTTCCTTCTTAAATCGAAACTTGGTATTCAGGATCATTGCCATGTTGCGAAAAATGGGTTTGTGTCTGATGTTTTTGTTAACAATGTGTTTTTGGGGATTCCCATGATGCGTACAAGGTGTTTGAAGAAATGGGTTTGTGTCTGATGTTTTTTGGATTCCCATGATGCGTACAAGGTGTTTGAAGAAATGGGTTAATGTCTGATGTTTTTTGGATTCCCATGATGCGTACAAGGTGTTTGAAGAAATTAGGTGTCTGATGAATATTATTTTTAAAGCTTTTTTACAGCGCTTTGTCAAATAAGCGTTGTAAAATGTCTTTTTTACTTATTTTCAAAAGAGTCGTTTACAGCGCTTTGTGTGAAAAGCGCTGTAAAAGGTATAAAACACTCATTATTTTATTTTTAAAAGGATCCTTTACAGCGCTTTTTAAGATAAGTGCTGTAAAATGTCTCTTTATTTGATTTTTGTGTTTGGTTTATTTGGGTTGGGATGACATTAAAAACATTTTTATCATTGTTTATTTGATTAAAAATATTGTTATCATTGTCTTTATCACAATACTTTAGCAGATGATGAATTATTAGAAATGAGAACTTCTGAAGAATCTATATATATATGCCCTGAGCAAAAGAGAATCTCTCTATTCAGTTCAGTTCAGTTCATGTAAATTACTAATTTATATTCAGTTCATGTAAATCAAGCTAAATATAAAACACTCATTGTTACATGAACTTGGTATAAAACACTCAAATCAAGCTAAATATAAGCAGAAAATAAATTAATCAGAACTTAGTATAAAACACTCAATTCAGATTACATGCATATTTACAATAACACATTTCAGATTACATGCATAGCTTATATAAAACAATTAAACATATACATTAAGATGCCCTTCTTCTTTTCCTGGTGACATTCACATTTGTTTGTCCATTTAAAATATGAAACGATGGATTAATCCAAATTCCCTCATCATGATCATCTCTAAGATATAAACCATCATCAGTTGAATCAATTTCATGTGGTTGTTGTGATGTTGCAAATAAAAGATCATTACCAACATCTTCATCATTATTGTTATCATCACTTATTTTATTGGTCGATAGGACAACAGACCATTTATCATTAGAAGGATCAGTGACATAAAACACTTGTTGAGCTTGCGACGCTAAAATAAAAGGCTCGTCTTTGTATCCCACCCTATTAAAATCGACAAGCAAGAATCCTGACTCATCAATCCGAACGCCATTATTATTATCGACCCACTTGCAACCAAATATGGGAACACGAAACATTGTGTAGTCTAACTCCCATATGCGCTCGATAACCCCAAAATATGATAGATTTGCATATATTGGGTTTTTGTCTTTTGCACTTGAGACATGCATCGCTTCAGCTACGAGAGTGACTCCACTATTTTGCATAGTGGTCTGATCATCTTGTTCTTTGGTATAAAATGTGTAGCCGTTAATAACATAACCAGTGTAAGAAAAGACATGTAAGCTCGGACCATTTGCTAGCCACCTCAATCTATTTGAAATTGATCCGGGGTCTATATCAAATTTTGACATTATGTGATTTTTTAACCATGTTACAAAACTTCGATTGTGCTCTCGAGTTATCCAATTTTGATTCCTATTCATGTTCAAACGAGATAACTGATCAATGTGTATTGTAACATACGGTTGAACCTCATCATCATTGTGCAGAACATACAATTGTGCCTGCTCCCATTCTGTCCTTGATATAGTCAGTAGTCTCCTTCCAGTTATCCCTTCTCCTGATAGTCTTCCCGAATGACGAGACATGGGAAGCCCTATGGATTCAACATTGGACAGATATTCAGTACAAAATTCAGCAGCCTCTTCAACAATGTATCGTTCAGCAATACAACCTTCTGGTCGACTTCTACTTTTTACGTACCCTTTTAATATTTTCATATATCGTTCTATCGGATACATCCATCTCATATAAGCTGGCCCACAAAGTTGTGTCTCCTTAACCAGATGAACAGTAAGGTGAACCATTATATCAAAAAACGATGGTGGGAAATACATTTCAAGCTCACACAAAGTAACAACAATTTCCCTCTGCAATGTCGGTAATTTCTGAGGGTCGATCACTTTACTACAAATTTCCCTGAAGAAGAAACATAATCTAGTTAAGGCTAGTCGAACTTTTTCAGGTAAAATGGAACGTATACCTATTGGTAGCAAATGCTCCATTATAATATGACAATCATGGGTCTTCAAACCTTTTAACTTGAGGTCTTTCATACAAACCAAATTTTTAATGTTCGAAGAGTATCCTTCTGGAACTTTAACTTCGTGTAGAAATTTACATAAAACAATTTTTTCCTTTCTAGATAGAGTATGAGCGGCTGGAGGTAGATATGTGCGATTTCCTTTCTTTACTGGAGCCAGTTCATTTCTTATTCCCATATCGACCAAGTCCAATCTTGCATTGACGCCATCTTTAGACTTTCCTGGAACATTGAGTAACGTACCAATAACACTTTCAAATACATTTTTTTCAATATGCATCACATCGAGGAAATGTCTTACATACAATGACTTCCAATATGGCAATTCAAAGAAAATTGACTTTTTCTTCCACCCAGTTTTCACCAGCTCTCCCGCAAAAGGTTTGCCAAATTTATTGGTCAAACCTTGTACTTTTTCAAGTATTTGATATCCAGTCGGTGCTAAAGGAGCTTTACCTTCCTCTGATTTTCCATTGAATGCATTTCTCCACCCACGATACTGATGACTATAAGGTAAAAATCTACGATGTCCAAGAAACACATTCTTCTTACAATGTTTCAACCGCATCCAATTTGTACTCTCTTCACATATAGGACATGCACACTGACCTTTAATGCTATATCCTGATAAATTACCATATGCTGGAAAATCATTAATTGTGCCGAACAACATAGCCCTCAAATTGAAACACTTTTTCCTATACCCATCATAAACTTCCACACCTGTCTCCCACAGAATTTTTAAATCTTCAATTAAAGGAGTCAAGTATACGTCGATATCATTCCCCGGTTGTTTGGGTCCAGAAATTAACAGAGACAACATCATAAACTTACGCTTCATACATAACCATGGAGGTAGGTTATATATTACCAAAATCACAGGCCACGTGCTATGTGAGATGCTTTGAAGACCATGTGGATTCATTCCATCAGTAGAAAGTGCAAGTCTTAGATTTCTTGACTCTATCCCGAATTCAGGATACTCGTGATCAATTTTTGCCCATTGTGGGGAATCTGCAGGGTGTCGAAACATTCCATCTCTAATTCTTTCATCTGCATGCCATGTCAAGTGTTTTGAATCTTCTTCACTGCGATACATGCGCCTAAATCTTGGTATTATAGGAAAATACCACACGACTTTTGCTGGAGTAGATTCTTTCTTCTTATATCGAGAGACATTGCATTTCGGACACGCCTTAAGTAGTTCATATTCGTTTCGAAATAAAATGCAATCGTTAGGACACGCATGAATCCTTTCGTAACTCATTCCAATAGAACACAAAATCCGTTTAGCCTCGTAGGTTCGACTGGGAAGTTCATTATCATCTGGCAACATATCTTTTATGAGTGTTAATAATTCCGTAAAGCTTTTATCAGACCATCCATTACTCGCTTTTAAGTTGTACAACTTTAATATCGCTGACAGTCTTGTGAATTTAGTACAACCATTATATAATTCTTTCTCTGCATCACTCAACAAACTTTCAAACATTTTAGGACAATCTCGAAGATCTTCTTCAACTGCTTTTGCAATCTCATCAACTCGGTCCGGCTCATATGTATCTGTATCGAAATCAGTTGAAGCATATGTAGAACTATTCTCAAAATTAATGTTTCCTTTTTTTTTCTCACCATGTCTTATCCAACATGTGTAGCTTTGATCAATTCCATTACATACTAGATGTCCTTCTAATTCATCTTCTCTAACACGTTTTCCAAAACAACATTTTAAACAAGGACAAACTACTCTATTTGGATCTTTTGCATTCTTCACTGCAAACTCAACAAACTCCTTCACTCCAATTTCATACTCTTTTGACAATCGATTGGCTGAAATCCATTTCCTATCCATATTATACCACCTATATAAATGCAGTAACAAAAATAATAAGCTTTCAAAACATATCAACAAGTTTCAAAAAGAAACCAATATCAACTAACAATTTCAAAACAGAACAGATCATGTGGTATGAGTTTTTGACAATTTTTGACAATTTCAAAACATAACAGATCATGTGTAAAAGAGATTTAATATATATATATAACAATTTTTAGTAGATTTAATATATATGTAACAAAACATAACAGATCATGTGTAAAAAATACCTGAGACAACGTAGATGGCCGCACAATACGTAGAGGATATTAGGGTTCCCAACGTATATAATTATTTGAAAGATGTAATATTAGGGTTCCCAACGTATATAATTATTTGAAAGATGTAGAGGATATGAGGGTTTCCAACGTATATAATTATTTGAAAGATGCAGTTTATAGCGCTTGTGAAAAAAGCGCTGTAATACCAACGTATATAATTTGAAAGCGCATGTATTTTACAGCGCTTGTGAAAAAAGCGCTGTAATAGGTAGTTAAATTCAATGAAAGCGCATGTATTTTACAGCGCTTGTGAAAAAAGCGCTGTAACTGATACGCGAAAGCGCTTCCTTTTAGAGCGCTTTTTTGACAAGCGTTGTAAAGGCCTTATAACGTGATGCGCAAACGTTATATGACCTATTAAAGCGCTTGTTTTACAGCGCTTGTCATCAAAAGTGCTGTAAAAGGTTCCGTTATTTTTAAAATATAATTACAACAGCGCTTGTGTTTAGCAAGCGCTGTAAAATGGGCGCTGTTAAATGTCATTTTTGGCGTAGTTAACACGATAACTAAAGCTATGAAATTCAGAATAGAAAGTTTCCAAAATATGGTGAAAGAAGACGTTCCAAAACGCAAGTTAGACTGTTGAATCACTGAAAAAAAGTATGTAGAACTCGAGATAAGCTCGCAGGTTACTAAACACGAAAATTGGTAGAATTTGTGTATTAGGGTTTGATGTAAAGGAAACTCAAAATTATTATTAAGCTAATGAAACAAGAACATAATGACGCCACAATCTAGGGATTGATAAGTCAAAAGAACGGCACAAGGATTAACAACCTTCATAAGTTCAAAGTGAGTTCTTTCAAGAATTCAAGAGAGCAAAGCCTAAAAAAATAACAATATGTTCTAAAATCGGCCTTGAAACAAAAAATAAGGGGTTGCCTTTTATTGTGGCACCTCCTTACAAGTTCTCTAAATTTGGTCCAATTCAAGTTTTTACAATTAGACCCAATTTTTCTTAGTAATTCAGTGTACTACTTTAATTAAAACAAATACTAAAATTTGATAACACGTAGATGTTGTCTTAATTCTTTAACTTCTTCAATTTGGATTAAAGAATTGACTATCTTGAACTTCAATTCTTCATGAGTTGTACTTGCTTCAAATAAAGTGGTTATCAAATTATTTAGAACTTCTTTTGCCTTTTTTGACCTTGCTATTATCATTGGAGTTCCAAGACCTTAAATATCCTCCATTTTGTCTTCCTTGGTTATGCTTTATATGTCCTCTTCATTCTATTTGCAACAACAATAGGTAGTAATGAAATTGCAATTTGCGGCAGTAGTGGGGGCAATGTTAGTGTCAATGACATTGTTAGATTCTCTTTTTTGATTTGGGAATGTGAAGCTATAAGCACACAATGTAAGAAGATGTCGGCGTGGTTTGGTTTGGGTTAGTGAAGGTGAAAAATGGAAGACAAGGTTTGGGATTGTGAAGGTGAAAAGTAGATTAATGTTTGAGTTATCAGATTTTGTGTGAAAGGAAAAGAATATGAAGTTTTTATCTTTGAGATCATATGTGATAAAATGTATGGTAGTGATGTGTATTTAAGATCATGTGGTTGTAATAAAGTGAAAGGGTGAAATATTGATTTTGTGTGTCATGGTGGATGAATGTAAATCCCAGTAGTCCACAATTAATGCAAAAGGCAAAAATACTTTTTCTATTATTAGATACAATGAGCTCTGAGGCATACCTTGTGTTTTGAAAAAAAAATTTTACTAAAAAAATGACATTTATCCATTCAAATACATTGACTGATACAAATTCAAAGTCGTTAAAATTGAAAATGATAAATCTTCAAACAAACTTACAATATCCAAGTTATAAAGTGATAAAAGGCCCACAAATAAAGAGAGACTCTTCAAATAGGACAAAGTTAAAGTGTTCAAAATACTAATGTGTCAAAATCTGTAACATTGACGATGTCAAAGTTATTGGTTGAATTAACACTAAGTTGAAACTAATGTGTCAATTTGAATCAAAGAACGTCACACTTAGATAAGAAACCAAAACAGCATTACACTAAATAACGAAATAAAAACTAAATACATGTGTAAACCACCTCTATTCGGTTGAGGAAGAAGAAAAGAAAAAAAAAATGAAAATTGGATGTGGCTAGTTTTTTTATTTTATTTTAGTTTTTTTATGCACGCGATTATTGAATAATTTTTAAAAATACAGATAATTTTGGATTAGGCTATGTTTTTTTTAAATAAAAAAATAATATTCATTCATTTAAATTAAGAGAATACATCAATGGAGTACAATAAAAATTCGCTAAAATCGAAAAGGGTGAATCTACGATCAACAATATCGATGTTAATAGCATAAAATAGCAAAATGTCTACAAATTTGACAAAATTAAAGTAACAAGAATACTTATGTATCTGGATCTACAATGTTGACGATGTTAAAGTCATTGATTGAATATGTCAACCCTAAATCAAAGTTAATTTATCACTCTAAATGAAATAAACATAGTAATAAAACGGGAAAACTAAAAACATCACACCAAAACTGTGAACAAAACAACACTACACTAAAGCAATGAAATAATAGAAAAGCACAAATAAAAGATAGATTTGTCTAAAAGTCACTTATTTAGACTAAAGGATAGACATGGCTAGGTGTTTTAGTGTCAATACAACTGTCAAAATCCATTGACCATGAAATGAATTTTTTTACTAAAAATGACGATATTCATATTAATTCAAGTTAGTAGAATACATCTATATAATACAAATTCAAAGCTGCTAAAATAAAAAACAATGAATCTACGAATAAACTCACAATATCTAAGTTAATAGTACAAATCGACAACATGCCTACAAATATGAAAAAACTCAAGTGTATGGAATACTCATTGCTTTGAAATTGTAACGTTGACAACATCAAAATCATTGATTGAAATTTGTAACGAATCAAAACTACTCTATTGATCTATACAAAGTGAATAACACCGCAACGTGTCATAAAAACCAAAAAATGTTATACACTTATTTAAATAAAATGAGGAAAAAAAACAACTTGAAAGAGTGATTTTAGACCAAAAACTGATCTTAACCACCACTTTATAATAAAATCAAGCTATCATAGGTCTCTTTGTTGTCTCCTTGTTGGTGCACTTGTCAAACTCCTTGAAAGTGATTGCATTTATCATGAATGTTCTGGACTTATGATGCATCTTGTACATCTTCTTCTATTCAACATCCATCTTTTTCCTTGGAATCTCAATACCATTAATATTCTTTGGAGCAATATAACCATCTTCCACCAAGTCCCAAAGTTCAGGATCTTGTCAAGTAAAGAAACTTCTCAAACTTTCTTTCTAGTAGTTAAAATGTTCTCGATCAAACCGAGGTGGTCTGTTGTTGTTTCCTTACACAACTTGTTCATAGAATCCTTACATGTTGAACCCTTGGATCTCTTCGTAAACATTGTAAAGTGCTCATCCATGAGACCAAACTCTAATACCAATTGAAGGTGCAAATACGAGAAGAGGGTTGAATTATGTTTTACTAAGTTGATAACTTTTTCATTAGTTGATTAAACTAGTTCAAACTTGCTAATTTACTTGGAGTAGAAGCAATAACAAAACTAAGGAGTGTAGGAATAAAGTTACATAAGTAATTTTTCTTGGTTCACCACTAACTTGGCTACATCAAGTCCCTTCATTTAGAAGGATTTAATCCTCTATTTCAACAACTTGAATTACAAAGCACCTGACCCTCCAAGACAGTCTTCTCAAACAACCTGACAACCCAAAAACTTTTGAGGAACACATACACCTTGACTTTACCAGGAAAACCTTCTCCACACAATATGACAACCTCACATTGTTGAAGGCACACTAACACCACTATCGAGTTTGAATACAAAGATTTGGAACTTGAGTAGTTATTTCTAATTTTTTTTTGTTCTAACAAGTGTTTTTCTCTTTGAACTGGAAGATGAATTTGGAATTTTGAGCTTGAGTGTTCAGACATTGTTTGGAAATTCTTCAGATTTATTGTTAGTATTTATTTAAGATTGCTTTCACAAATTCTTCAGATTGATATTTTTCGTATTTTGTTAAGATTGCTTTTGTAATGGTTATCTGCCTATAACTTAAGACCCCTATTGATCCCCTAATTCAAAGATCAAAAGAAGAAAGCTCTAAATGAAGTCTCTGATAAAATCAAAAGATCTAGTACAAGTTAAATCCTCTATTATACAAAGAAAGATACTTAATTAATCAAGTGCATCGTGACTCTAAAGAATAGGCTGAAGTTGTTTATGAATCTTTTAATCGAGCTCTCAACCCGCCTCTACTGAATTTGTTCATAAGCTCACTCTGATGATTATGGGTCTGGTAATTCTGGTAACCCAATTGATCGTCTGGTCAACACTCTGAAAAAGTTAAGACTTTCTTAAGAAATTAACATTCCAACATTATCTGCTTATCATGGAGTAGGGACGAGTTTCAGCAATCATTGATAGTGTTTCAGCAATCGATTAAATCTTTTGTAGGGACGAGTTTCACTTTGAATCTAAAACTTAGTTTCTAACATGATCCTAGTTACTGAATTTCGTAATTGAATTATTACTGAATTCTCTATACTATTCTTACCCTAATTTCTTAGTGATAGAAGGTTTAATTCCAAAGTAACCCCTAAATCCTTAGTTGATTTAAGATTAGAAGTAAGCTTTACAATACAAAGAATCCTTTTATTAAACTATTGCCTCTGCAAATAATTCATTTCGTTTCATTACCTGCATCTGTCCCTAGACTACAATATCATGAATTTCTCATCTCAAACATTTGTAACGTCCATTTTCGTTTCAAAATACAAATTGTAAAACAGCTTAAAGCTGATCCAGAAATAAAAAGAATTAAGCACATAGATGACAAAAATAATTTAATAAATTCATTCATATAACTAGAAATCAAATTAGACAAATAAGTGTTTCATCCTGTTTTACTCATCCCTAACAAAAAAAGGTTTAGTTACTCATAAGAAAAGAACAAAAAATAGAGATTAAAGAAGAATTACACTAAAACAACGCAAAACTATGAAAATCTCTACATAAATAAAGGAAATAAGAACATAAACACGTCATTAAATTCATGAACTAAAATAGACAAACTATATCAAAAAAACTACATAATTTAACTAATTATTAAATATAAATAAGACAAAAAATAATAAAAAAAGATGCATATGATGAAGAATGATCACAACCTCAAACTTAGTTTGTTACTTGTCTCGAAGAAAAAATTAAATCCAAATCGGGTAACAGTTAAAAACAAGCTTAAACTCAATTTCTCAAATCAAATCACACTCAATCCTCAAATTTCATGCTACTACAATACATCCATTGTAAGACCCACATTTATATTCATTAGAGTTTCGAGGACGAAACTATTTAAGGTACGTGGAATGTAACACCTAGTCGTTTTATTTTATCTTATTAGGAGTAGAAATAATTGTTGATGATATTATTTTAATTAATAATAATAATAATAATAATAATAATAATAATAATAATAATAATAATAATAATAATAATAATAATAATAAAAGCATCATTCGTCAACCGTTCAAAATAAATTTCATGGCGTAGGTTGAAATGTCACGTTCCCCATTTTTGGCTTAAGGTTCCCACTCATGGGTTAATGTTCTCCACTTTTCCCATTTAATATCACATTCCACGCTTTCCCCATTTAATATCACGTTTCCCGGTACTAGGTTCCCCACTTTCCCTCTCACTTAATACTAACGTTCTCCATTTTACCCATTTAATGTCACGTTCTCCACTTAATATCACGTTACCCATAAAAATGAATAAAACAAAACGGACGCTGGGATATAGAGGAAAGGGTTTAGGAGAGAAGAAGAGGGAGACCATTTTGATAGAAAAGGCAACCACCAAAAGAGAAAAGAGAAGAGTAACTCTATTCCCGAATTTGTTAAATCAGTATCAGAAAAACATCGATTTCACATTCGTTAACCATTGGATCAGGCTGATTTTTGGACAGAAGGTTCGCAATATTCAGATCCATGTTTTCAATGGTCGGATCGGCGAAACGGCGTTAAAAGAGGGAGAAACCGTGCTCGCACAGCAGCAGGTGTGAAATGAGTGAGACAAGAGTTTGTGAAGCATAATTCTAAATAAAACTTTAGTAACGGTAAGGGCATTACTCCATTCGCTTTCCTACTTAAATTATATGTGATATAAATGTACAGTGATGTTGTGTATTGGTTCTATTTGTGTGTTATCTTCAAAATGAATATTAATAATGGTTGTGTTTGACATGTTCAAATTGTGGAAAATGAATGTTATGTGATGCGTTGTTATAATGGTTGTGCTTGACATGTTGTGGTTATTCAAGGTGATTCCTTTGGGTCTAAACTAGGTTGGTTTAGAACAAGGTTGAATGATTTTGGACACTCTGGTTGAGTGATCTATATTGTTCCTAACAAAAGTGTCTACATTCATGCATTCATAGTTGTGTGGTGCGTCCATAATTGGTTGGAGCCCACAGATTCTTGCGGGGATTTTGAGTTAGTGGTGTTGCTTGGAAGGACCCACGAAGCCCTTGCGGGGGAGGTGATATTCCGGAATCATGCATTGACATATAGTCTAACAAATAGATTGTGCATTTTGGTTGATTTGTATCTTTGGTGCATTGTGATTTTTAACTGTTAAATGAAATATATGATTTATTTATATTTTGCTATAACAACTATATATGCATGCATATTTGCTCTATGTTTGTTACTTGGAGATGACCCTTACATTTGATAGGACGTCATATATAGTGTTACTTGACAGTACAATAGCATGCAGTTGGAGGCTCCGAGATATTTTTGTGTTGGGGTTAGACTTGTTGGGTGAGTTTTCCACAAGTCCAAAGTTTATGACCAACTAGGATTTATGTTTGGGTAGTAAAATATCAAGAGTTTTGGCTATAAGAGTCTCTTTTGTTTAACGTATTAAATTTACTTTTAGTGATTGTAAATATTTTAATTCTTTATTTTTAAAAATATAACAAAATATTATTAATTGATTTTAGGATAAACGAGTATTTAAAATAATCATAAATAAATAAAAGCAAATTTGTATTTTTATGTTTAGAATTATGTTAAGTTAATGTCTCGAAAAAGCGGGATGTTATGTTTAAAGGTTGTTAAACATCTCAAAAAAAAAAAAAAACACCAATTGTAAAATTAGAACAACACATTTGGCATTCAATTAACAAGTTCAAATCTCTCTTAGCACAATCTCACAAAACAATTTCTTCAGTGTTTAGCATGGGTTATGAAAATATCAACCAAGTCCTATAACATGCATCACCGTACAATAAGCTTGAAAAAAATTATAGTTAGCAATCACACTGTAACAAACGCATACACTTTTGTAGGATATTTTGGGATATTACGTTTTACTACTTGGAGTAGATATAAGATAAGTACCTCACTATTACACCACTTGTAGTAGAATATAATCATTAAAATCTTCCATGCTCGGGGTGGATAGTTATTTCAAACAAAGAAGAAACATATTACTAACACAAGACATTAGCAAGCTCAATAAATAAAAACAGAAAAACAAAATATATAAAAATTAGGAGTTTTTTTTTTTAATAAAATAAAACGAAAATAAAATTTTTATTACAAAGCATAACATACCAATTAAGAAATTAAATTCAAACTCAATAGTCATATGGCAATCCTAGACAACAGAGCAAAAACTTCATAACATTACAGTAAATGTAGTGAATCGTTACATGTAATAATAAAATGATAGTAACGAGATTCGAACTCAAGATTTTGCACTATACTATCGAATTATGTTTAATTACTAAAATGGAATAAAAAGTTTCTGAATCGATTGAAATAGTTTTTGAAACTAACAAGAGTAATAATATTAAACTTTTATAATGAGAAAAATGTCAATGATGAGTTTCATTTTAAATCCAATATCGGTTTCTAATTTGATTTTAGTTACTGAATTCTTTTATTGAATTATTATTCCTGAATTCTCTTTAGTATTATTTCCCTAATTCCTTAGTGACAAATCTTTTAATTCCAAAGTAACCCATAATTCTTTAGTAGATTTAAGATTTGAAGTAAATTTTACAGTACAAGAATTCTCTTATTAAACTATTGCATTTGAAAATGATTTAATTGGTTTCATGACCTGCATCTAACCATAAACTATAATGTCATGAATTTCTCACCTCAATCATTCATAAAGTTCACTTTCGTTTCAAAATATGACCGTAAAATAATTTCAAGTTGATGAAGCAATAAAAAGCATTAAGTAGAGAGATGAGAAAAATAATTCAATAAACTCATTCATATAATTAGAAATCATATCAGGCAAATAAGGGTTTTACTTATTTCACTCATCTCTAAGAAAAATGGTATAGTTACTCATAACAAAGGAACAAAAGATAGAGATTAAAGAAGATTTACAAGAAAGATTCATGAATGATCTTGTTAAAACTCCTTCAATGGTGTTAGAATCAGGCTCCTATGAGTTTCTCTGCTAGGGCACAAGGCTACACACTTAAAAATAGCTAAAACAATCCCTAAAAAGTGAGAAAGTTTGACTTTTAGGCATTTTGTAGCGCGTCATGCGCTCTAGCGCCAGTTTGGGGTGCTTATGGAGAAAAACAAATGAACTTGCACTCTTGCGCAAAACATATGTTTTGTGACTTTTATTGTATTTTTAACCTCTTTCGAGTCCAAATTTGGTTTCGGTGTGTTCATAAAAGTTGTTGTTATGGTTCTTAACTTTGGTTTGACTCCATTGGAACATCTACAACCCCAGATATGGTCAAAATACTCCACATAGGTCATGTTGATTTTGTCACAAATATTCAACACTACACTAAAACAACGAAACAACGCAAAACTACGAAAAATCTCAATTTAAATAAAGAAAATAAGAAAATAAACACATCATAAAATCCATGAACTAAAATTGACAAACTATATCAAATAATTCCTTAAATTAACTAATGATTAACAATAAATAAGAAAGAAAAAAATGCATATGATGAAAAATTATCAGTCATCCTTTGAGATTTGTCTTCTTAAATCAAGATACACTAAATTAATTATGAAGATATATATAGATGTATCTTACAGGCTATTTTGGCTTAAATGTTGATTCAAGATCTCCAACCACAACATTCTTGACAGATACATTTCTTAGTTTTTCAAAAGCAGAAATTGATTAAAATGAAAAATGGGATTAAGAGAATGGAAAAGGAAATGTGCTAAGAAGAATTCATGTAAAATCCTAGAACACATCAAAAGAAAAGAATGAACGAAAACTCCTCTTAGTAGATTGAATCCTAGAAACAAATTTTTTGTCAATTTAAACAACAACTGAAACTGATATAAATTAGTTCGATAGTGGCAACAACTCTTTCATAAATAATATGTACCTGAAGAGGTATACAAATATTTATAACCCTCAACGTAGCTTGCTAGAAAGTTGAGATGGGTGCTAATGGTAATTGGCTTGAGAGGCATAGGAAAATACTCATAGCCTGAAGAGGTAGAATAAATAATATTTGCATTCAGGGGAGGACTAGATGTAGCAACAATGAGTGGTGAACTAGTATAAAAATCATTGTGTCTTTTCTCTCTCTCTCTCTCTCTATCTCTATCTCTCTCTTTCTCTCTCTCTCTCTCTCTCTCTCTATCTCTATCTCTCTCTTTCTCTCTCTCTTTGTTATTTCAATCTATGTTATTTATGATTCAACTTGATTTTTAATTCTGATTATAATCATAAGTTGAATGATTTGATAAAGAACATATTCTTTTGGTTAAGCAACTAAAATAATTTTCATAAATGGTAAAACCATATTCAACTCCCCTTTTCTTATGTTTTCTTGCTCCTTCATTATTGAGGGAAACCTTTTCCTAATTGAATTGATAGAAGCCTGATCATCCTGACCCTCAAGTGCATCACAAGCTTTGGGGACAAACTTATGATTATGAGGTTGAGGGGATTGATGAGCAAGTTGCTTATTGTTCAAATCCCAACAGGAGATTTGAGTAAAACCCTTAGCTACTAAACGTGTTTTATATCGTTCTATGGACCCATCAGCTTTATACTTTATCTTACATACCTATTTGCATTGAATGGGTTTCTTACCAAGTGGGTGAGGTGTTAAAATTCAATTCTCATTCTGATTGAGTGCTGCAATTTCAAATTCCATTGCAGTAACCCAACAAGGATGTTTAGCAGCCTGCTTATAAGTAGTAGGCTCTTAAATAGAGGAAATGTCAGCAACAAAGGAAAAATGTGAAGCAGATAAATTATTGTCAGACAAAACAGAAGAAATGGGATATAAGGGGTTGGGCATTATATCTGTTACAACAACATTGCATTGAAAATCCTGCAAGTAAGCAGGGCGTTTTTTAGTTCCTAAAGATTTTCGTATATGAGAAGGGCTTGCACTATTAGAAGCATGGCTAGTGGTAGATACAATTTCCAAATTATTGTAGATAGGGGAATGTGGAACACATGAGTGTTGTGCATGATGACTAGCATTATTATAAAACTAGACACTCGGCCTCGAAAATGTATTTTTCTTGGTTTTAAGTTAGGCACTAAAGGCTATGTTTTATTTGATGTACATACTCGTGATGTTTTTACTTCAAGAGATGTTGTTTTTTATGAACATATATTTCCTTATATCTCTCTTCATTCTTCTTCTACTAATACTTCTTCTTATGATTTTAATGATTCAAATTTTATGAGTTTTGATGAGGCTTTTCTTTATAATAATGCTAGTCATCATGCACAACACTCATGTGTTTCACATTCTCCTATCCACAATAATTTGGACATTGTATCTACCATACATTTTGGAGCCCGAGGGTCTAGTTTGGATCTTTGATGAAGTAAGGTAGAGGCAAAAGATAAACAACCAAATACCTTTAAATCAATAAAAGTGGGTGGCATGTTATAAGGAAATTCAAAAGGTGTTTTGAACTTCAAAACAAGGGTAATTAATCTATTGATGAGTAAAGTGGCATGGCATAAGGCAAAAGACCAAAAATATTTGGGAAGTTGTGAATGAAAAAGTAAAGATCTAGTGACATTCAATAAATGTCTATG
The DNA here is from genome assembly GCF_000331145.2 of Cicer arietinum. Lineage (NCBI taxonomy): Eukaryota > Viridiplantae > Streptophyta > Magnoliopsida > Fabales > Fabaceae > Cicer > Cicer arietinum. The sequence goes on along the minus strand of NC_021161.2, from coordinate 20,597,685 downwards.
TTTTCTTTCAACCATGCAATTTTGTTGAGGGCTCTCGACACAAGAGGTTTGATGCAAGATTCCCAAGTCAAAATAAAATTGAGGCATATTAAACTCAGAACCATTATCACTTCGTATGATTTTTACTTTGGCAGAAAATTGTGTTGAAACACAATTTAAGAAGTTTTATAGTGTAGGTCTAGCTTCTAACTTAGAGTGCATAAGAAAAAGTCCAAGTAAACCTTGTGTGATCATCAACAACTGTTAACAAATATTTATAACCATCAATTGAAATGTCACTAACAGGGCCTCAAATATCAGTATGGATTAAATCAAAAGCGCTCAAAAGCGCGTAAAGATTGACTAGAACTTAAGGGAAACGAGAGCATAGAAAATTTTCCTAAATGACAAAAATCACAAATGACATTCTTATTTATTGAAATATAAGGAAATTATTTACACATATGATTCAATACAGAAATAGAGGGATGGCCTAATCTTAAGGGTCATGTATCAAAAGAATCAGACTTCACACTAGTGCAATTAAACCTTATTACATCGGTTCCTATGTACATGTTAGATCGGTTATTTGTCCAATCTAACATCAAACGTTGTAATAAATAGTTAATTATAAGATCGGCTAAAATGACAGATGTAACAAGTCAAAATTCAAAATTGATTTATTACATCGATTAAATTTGAACCAATCTAACAAGTCAATTTAAAATTGATTTATTACATCGATTAAATTTGAACCAATCTAACAAGTCAAATTCAAAATTGATCTATTACATCGGTTAAATTTGAACCAATCTAACAAGTTATATTCAAAATATAACTAAATTTCATACTTTATTATAGCAATTAATAAATCAACTAAATATCAATTGAATCGTAGTAGTGTCATTCTAATGAAATATTCTAATGATTTTACACTAAGTTTGGGGCAGTGTGATTCTTAAACCAGAACTTAATTATGGTTTATGGTTAAAACATTTTAGGATAAACTATTTATTAATGAAACTCAACTAATTGGTTTTCTCACTTTTTCCCAAGAAACTGTCCCATACGAGCTTCCTATCGCCCACATTTATGCAGAGTAACTCCCCTGTATTTGGAGCTTCCTCTTGAGAAACCAGTGCTCTGTCAACGCAGAATATGCACAAACTCTTCCTTCATAAAGTTACTCATCTACACAACAATCAATCAAAGTAATTAATGGTTACAATTAGAACTTACATTCAGATTTTAAATAAGATCAACAAAACAATCACTACAACTAATGCTCACAAACCTGCTTTATATCATCATCATAATCGCTAACGTTGAAATTGATATCCGCATCAACACCACATAACTTGATTGCAGCTCGATCATATGCCCTGCAAATTAAATGTACAACAAAAGTTTATAATAAAAAAAACAAAAAATCAACGAAAAACATTTCAAATGCTCAAGAAAATAATAATTTTAATAAATAAATAATAACTAAATATGAAATTTATCTTGCTGCAGCATGAGTAGTGTCAAATCCACCTGAAAAATAAAAAAGCAAGAACGATCAAGAACCGTGAAGGATGAACCACTAAACAGGATTTGTGTATATCTCCAATTAAGTATAAAGCACTAAACATCTCAACCATCAGGATTTTTTGTATATCTCCAATTAAGTATGACGAACCAATTCACCAACAATTCTATGACAATGCATGAACTTTGTTTATCAAAAAATGATCAACTTTTAGAAATATAATTGCATGTAATTAATTAATTAATTGGAACTGAAAATATAAGTACGTGATCAACTTTTGAGTGCAGGGGTAATGCATATATATACACATATGATATAATGATTCCTTTTAGCATTGTATAATAGTGGGTATCTGTTGATAGATTGAGCATATACCACCATTTGCTTGGAAAATTCAAAGATAATGATTAGCTTTTGAGAGATATTAATATTATATATATATATATATATATAAATAAAGCAAGATCAGGATATTGAAAAGATTTATGGGTATATGTATGCTGCAACAATGTAATGAAGTGATATTGATCTAGTTTGCAGCTTTGAGAGTAAAAAGAGAGAGAGAGAATGGGCAAAAGGTTAAATAAAACAGCTGGAATAGTGTGGACCCCAATTGTTTTGTAAACTTCTTTATTTATTCACATATGTAATATTGAGTCATGAATGAATACTACAGTGTATTTTTGATCCCTCCATTTCTTTCTCTCTGATGGATATGGATATATACTGTACACTGAAACGACCTTTCACACCAATTTAATCTTCACCACGTCTCTATTTTCTTTTCTCTCTCTTCTTATTCGATGCTCTAATTAAAAATAAAATAATTTATTTTTTATTACTACATAGTTTGTTTTATTTCATGTAGTATAGTGTGTATGTCGTATTTATTGTGTTATTGCAGTGTTGCGATATAGTTTTTTATGTTATACCGTAAATGTGATTTGCGCTAACAGTTGAAACTGAAATGTTGCGACCGTGACACGTGATGTGTCTACAATATTTGCTTCTACCCTTTAATTCAATGTGGTATATAATGTATACGGACTGAGTGGACGGTGGTTCAATAAAACATGTGATATATTGTAGTTTATGGTGTGCTTGCTTACCCTCTATTTTTTGGTTGATTTTATATACTTAAAATGAGGGGTGAAACTTAATAATATAACTAAAAAATTATTTAAATTTTTTTACGTAAACAATCAATTTATTTATTTCGATGAATTTAACTTTGAGTATATATATATATATATATAAAAGAGTGATATGTCGGTGTTAAAAAATAGTCACACACTTAACTCTTACTTGTGGAGAATTATTTCTGAAGCCCCATATTTAGTCGATTAAAGGATAAATATTAATTAGATATTAATTAGAACATGATTTTCCTTCACATTTTTATTACAAATACAGCTTTGTATGAATGGACGAATGGTGAATGATGAATGATGAAAAATGAATCTGCATTCGTGGCTAATTTTTAAATTTTTTTATTTTATTTAATTTTTTTAATTTTGAGATTTTCTTTAAACTGGTGGTAGAACGGGCTAATACAACAGATTTAAATTTGCCATTGCCTTTTTTTTTCTGTAACTTTTTTTTAATGTGTATGTTAGAACAGTTTAATTAGAATAGATCTAACAAAGTTGTTTTAATATGTATGTTAGATCAGTTCAATTAGAACAGATCTAATAAGTTTTTTTAATGTGTATGTTAGAACGGTTCAATTATAACAGATCTAACAAAGTTTACTATAATAACAAATTTGCCACCGCTATGCTTATTACATTGGATGTATAACAACCGATCTAATATCGACGATGTAACAAGGTTAAAATGCACTAGTGTCAGGCTTAAAACATGTTTATTACAGGAAGAAGTAGTGTCATGTAAAGAAACATCAGTTGATAGAACAATATGAACTCTTTTGAAAATATAAAGATTGTTAAGATGCTCCACAATTTTAATCATCTTTAGGGTATGTGAATCCTGAAGATTGCAAGAAGTTTTACTAAAAATCAGTTTATGGTTTAAATTAGTAGTGAACTTGGAAAAATAAATTAAACTTAATTGAAATTGAGGTATGTAAAGAACATCATTTAGAAACAGAGATTTATCAAAGTAAATAGAACCAGAAAAATGTGCAAGAAGTGTGTTTCCATTAGGGAAAGTGATGGAAACAGGTTTTATCCTTTCAATTTTGGAAAAACATTGAATGAAAGGAGAAACATGATCTGAAGCACCTGTATCTAAAGTCAAAATAGAACGATTATGATAAATAGAATATTTATTGGAAACACTAGAAATCAAGTGGGATTGGCGGCTTTAGTAGATTATTTTTGTGATGAAGAAGTGGTTGAGGTCTCCTTTTTCGATGACTGAAGAAGATTAACCAAGTAATGATAATCTTGCTTTGAAACTGAAGGAGAGTGGTCTTTTGGAATTGAATTGGATGGTGGAGTAGACTTGGTTTCAGGAGGAGGAAGTGGATTAGGATTATGGTTTTTATTTGAGCGGTACCCAGACGGAAAGCAAAGTTTGAAGTAACAAGAATTCACTGTGTGATTGATTTTATGGCAATGTGTGCAGAACATTTGAGACTTTGGTTGAGCACGTCCTCTACCACGTCCAACTTTTTGTGTATTACGATAATTGGTATTTCCAAAATTCACACTGAAAAAAGCAAAGTCGGGAGGAAACAAATTGGATGCAGGTTCTTGTTGAACAACCAAATAATATACTTTGCTAATGGAGGGTAATTTCTCCATGAGAAGAATTTGAGTGCGGATGTTGGAATAATTGCCATTCAATCCTTTGAGGAAACAAGTGACGTATTCTTGATCTTTGAAGCTTCAAACAACGATGCTTAGTTTGCATGTTCAGGGAACAGAGCAAGCACACGAAGGTGTTGGGCGCAAATCTTCGTGGTCATCCCAAAGAATCTTAAAATCGGTAAATAAAGTTGACAAATTGTGATCTCCTTGTTTAATTGAGTGAAGGTCACATAGAAGATCAGAAAGACGGAAATGATTACCTTTGGTGAACCTATCACGTAAATCGGACTTTAGATCAAAGGAAGAGTCGATGCAAATGATGCTTTGTGAAATGTGTGGTGATAAAGTCATGGTTATCCAAGAAATCACCATGTTGTTGGCACGATCCCAAATATTGTGATCGGGATGTAAGAAGAAGGTTGAGGAAGTGAACCGTTGATGAACTAAATCTTGTTCTTTGATGAAAGTGCGTGTTTCATTGCTCGACTCCAATTATAATAGTTCGAATCGTTCAACGGTGGGGTGACCAAAACATCGTCGGGGTGAAGGTAGTAAGGGATCCGTGGATTTAAAGTGACATCTTTGGATTCAAGCGGAATCAAAAGATGAATCATTGTTGTCAATCTCCATGGTGAATTTGGGGAAAACGCAAAAGGAATGAACTCAAGCATTAAAATTTGGTTTAATCTGATACCATATTAGTTGGTAATCAAGAGGGGAATTTATTGAATAATATCTTGATTATTATTATTAGAATCAATTTAATTACAAGAAAGTGGGGTTTATATATATAGAACCCAAACTGACAGTAAGGTACAAAATACAACTAACTAAACTAAAATATAGCTAACAATTAACAAACTATATTATATTGACTAATAATAAACTATATGGAGAAATAGAAGTAGTTCTCTACAAACTCTTGATTTTTCATGGAAAGCAATTTATATTGTCTTCTGAGTGATTGAATTTTTACTTTCTTCACCTTCTCTGCACCTCCACAAATGTTGTTGACTGTGTCCCAAGCAATGCTTTGTTGATGTGGCTGCTACGATCTTTTCAAACTTTGCTTGATCTTCATTTCTTTAGAAGTATTCTTTTGTCCATCTATTGCTCCTTCACCCAGTTCTTGATATTATCTGTTACATCTTGAAACCTAAAGATTACTTCCATCTTCATGCACCATTGCTCGTATAGTTCTTTCCATCAAAGGCGGAATGTTTGTTTGGAACAAGCCATTCGAACCAGCAGTTTCACTCACTATTTAAACTCGCACATGTTTTATTTGGTGAACCTAAAACTTTGAATACCAATTTGCAGTAACAAGAATGATGAAAAGTATTCACTATATTGATTCATTAGAACTGAAAACGATTATTTACAAATATATAACCAGCTTCAATAGTTATCATGAAACTAACAAACACAATCAACTTATTGGGCTGGCCACTGACTGAGCTCATGGTCTTGAGTACAAGTCTCACTAAAACGAAACTATTACATTTCAATTATATTCACAACATTTATTACTCCCTGTTTTTTCAATTTATTATATTTCCATTCCTTGAGGAAGTATAGTGGATTGCTTCAAACAATTGATTCCAATGGCAAACATTAAGTCAAAGTCTGTAGTTCACATTTATTTTATTTAAAGTATATTTACATTGAATTTAATTTTCATAGATAGTTAGTGTAAAAAAACTTACGCAACCCACACATCACAACTACTCATTTATGTGATTGTCGCGGCCTAAAATTTCGAGTGTTTCTCGAATTCAATGGAGTCGCCACCAAAATTTATTTTGGTAATAAAGAAAATATTGGGAAACCCTTAAAATAATAAAAATAAAAAAATGTGATCTTTGAAACCAAATTTTGAGTTCAGGAGTCGATTATGGGTAGGGAAGGTACTAGCACCCTGCGACATCCGTTAAAATACGGTTACTTATAATTAATTGTGCAAAATTAATATTAACTTAAGTATATTTATTTTTCTTTATTATTAAATATGAATAACAATTATTACTATATTTAAAATATGATTTTTGAAATAAATATGTACTTAACAAATAAAGGACAAAAAAAAAATTTATTTATGTGCTTGACAAGAATGTGATCTTGCTCCTACGTATCTCTCGGTGCGATGGAGAAATCAAAGCTACGTAGTTCTTGGTTAAAAAAAATACAGATGTGTTGAGTGTGTTTTAAAGAAAATTTGTTTTGTGATAAAAAATGTTTTGACAAAATAGAAAAAATAAAATAGTTTAATTTGAATAAATACTTTAAAATACAAGTTTTAAGACGAATCAGGTTGTACAACTCGTGTCCCCAAACTCAAAGAATAAAGAAGATGTCACATCTAATTTAATCCTCTAAAAATATTTTATTGTTCTCGATTTTTAAATTGAGTTTCAAAACAACCAAGTAGTACAACTTGTGTTTTAATAACTCGAAGATAAAAAAGTTACATCTAATAAATAAATCGATTTTAGATTAGTTCATTAAAATAAATAAATAAATGAATAAATAAATAAATAAAATAAAATAAAATAAAATAAATAAAATAAAATAAATAAGTTAAATAAAGAGAGTTTTAGAACTATCAAGTTGTACCACTTGTATCCTAACAACTCAAAGATTAAAAAGATGTCACATCTAATTAATCTTTAACATAATATTTATTTGTATTTTTTATGATGAAATTGATATTTAATTATGAAGAAAATTAAACCTTTTTTTTTAAATAAAAAAAAAAGTAAAATGAATAGATTTAAATGGACTAAGATTGGTAAGATTTAAATGGGCTGAGATTAGTAAAATTTAAATGAGTTGATATTAGTAAAATTTAAATGGGTTGAGATTAGTAAAATAAAAAAATGGGTTGAGATTAATAAAATAAAAATGAGTTGAGATTAGTGAAATAAAAAGAATGGATTTAAATGGACTGAGTTACATATGGGCTTAGATTAAAATGAATAGTAGTAAGGAGTCCCAAGCCCAAACTGACTTAAACAAAACAACAAAGTTTAAAACAGAAAACCCTAATTAGAGGGGAGGGGCGGCCGCTTTCCATAGCAAACCCTAAATAGCAAACCCATTTAGTGATTAACAAAGCTGAGAAATCGTTCTTGAGCAGAACCTTAATGTTACTTTTCAGCACTAAACCACCTCCTTCCTTACCCATTCTATGTTCCTACGATTTTGAAAGTAGAGGGGGGAAATGTGACAGTTGCATCGACTGGAAAAGAGGAAAATGAGGACGAACAAGGAAACAAGCGACGACAGCCACAACGCCAACGGCGACGGCGGCCACAACGCCAACGGCGACGGCGGCCACAACGCCAACGCCAACGGTGACGGCGGCCACAGCGACCACGACGATAGCGTTTTCGACGACGGCAACATGTCGCAGGTTTGAATCTTTTTATGTTTTCCCCGTTATGCTTGATTTAAAAAAAAATCTACATTTTTTTTAACAAAAAAGTGAAGATCAAGAAACAAATTTATTGTATAAAAAAATATCTGTTTGATTGTTATTTGCTGTTTGTTACTGATGCCCCTTTGATGATTTCTTACTTATCTTCTTCTTTTTATGCGTTTTTTTTATATCAGTAGTGTTAATCTCCGATCCTCCTCTTTGAAATTGATAAGGTGTTTTTATAGAGTTTTTGATTTGTTTAGTTGCTTTCTTTGCCTGCCTTGGTCCTTCTCCATCAATTTCCTGTTTGATGTTTTTATTGCTTTGCTCATCATCTGCATTTTTCTGCACCTTTGATGCCTTCATAATTTATTTGTTCTGATTTGTTCATTGCTGAGCTTTTATTTGTCTTTTAGTTTCTTTTTTTAAACTCAAAAATTTGTCATTTAGTTCTGCATAATGTGTACAAATATGGTTTTATTTTTGGTTGCAATTTGATTGTAATTGTAATTTCATTTAATTTTAGAATTGTAATTGTAAACTGATTTGGTATTGTAAATTGATGAGCCTAATCATTGTAATTATTTTATTTCCCTTTTTAATATATATTTCCTTTTTGATTTATTTTTAAATAAATTGGACAAAATTAGGGTACTACAGCTGCCCCTATTTAATTATATTTTACTTGAAAAATATGAAAATATGAATAACAATGGTATTTGTTTTCATGTTATCAAGTAAAAGATAACTAAATATATGGACCTATATTTTGTCCAATAACAAACACATGTATTAAAGTGCATTTGAAATGTTAAAGTGAGAATGATGCAAAAAAAAAAAATTTAGATTCGGATTAATTACCGATGCGTAGATCGACATAAATAAAGATGATCGTCTTCGGATTGGTTGCTGATTCATAGATCTATAGAAATGAAAGTGATCGTCTTCGGATTGGTTACCGATGCGTGGATCTATAGAGATTAAAAATGATCGTCTTCGGATTGGTTACCGATACGTAGATCTATAGAAATGAAAATGATCGTCTTTGGATTGTTTACCGATGCGTAGATCTATAGAAATTAAAAATGATCGTCTTCGGATTGGTTACCGATACGTAGATCTATAGAAATGAAAATGATCGTCTTTGGATTGTTTACCGATGCGTAGATCTATAGAAATGAAAGTGACCATCTTCAGATTGTTTAACGATGCGTAGATCTATAGAAATTAAAAATGATCGTCTTCGGAATGGTTACCGATGCGTAGATCTATAGAAATGAAAGTGATCGTCTTCGGATTGGTTACCGATGCGTGGATCTATAGAAATTAAAAATGATCGTCTTCGGATTGGTTACCAATGCGTAGATCTATAGAAAAAATGATCGTCTTCGGATTGATTACCGATGCGTAGATCTATAGAAATTAAAAATGATCGTCTTCAGATTGGTTACTGATGCGTAGATCTATAGAAATGAAAGTGATCGTCTTCGGATTGTTTACCGATGCGTAGATCGTAATTGGTCCAATCTTGAAGGCAGATAAAGAGGGGGAATAAGTATATGATATTTGCAATTCAAATGATAAGGTATGAACGACTCATGCGTTTGTGATGCATTGAGTAAAGTGTCAATGAAGATGCATGGATCATGTGAGTATGAGGAAATTATGTATGGTTTATGTGTCATGCATTATAGATAAATTTTTGTTCTTTTCTTTAATTCCCCGATCCTTATGCTCTTCTCCGTCTCAAGATTCAATGGATGAATATTGTTTCCACATGATGACTCTTCGTATCCATCGAATGATCGCTTTTTCGAAGTGAAGCAAAAATCCATTGTTTAAAATGACTACCCTCCTTATTATTCTTCACACACTCATATATCTTGAGAATCAAACGAATTCCCGTGTAAATTTTCAAGTGTCAAAATGTTTAAAATATTTT
>NC_021161.2:20587539-20588020 GCF_000331145.2 Cicer arietinum | reverse complement strand
AATTTGAAACAATAGAACACTCAATAATGAAACTGGATTGGTATATAAAGAGTGTAACGTACAACATCGAATGACAATATTGGAAAATGTACATTCGTTTAAAAGCAAAACAATTGAGGCAGGGGTTACAAAGTGGGGACGAGTATGTTTAATTTAAGTGGAGACATAACAAACGCTAGTCATTCTTGTAATTTAGGAATCCTAATAATCAGCTTCCAAGAATAATAATTGCCCCAATCTGAAGCGTTTATCCCTAACTTTTGCATGGACCGCTCTTTCGAGTTTTCAATCCATCGGGATGCTCTAGTTTTGGCCTAGGTCGCCTTTTCAGGTTTTCAACCTAGCGAGCCCATCATTTTTTTAAGCATAATATTTTTTGACTGCATCTGAATTTACTGGAAGTGAAAGGTCATCTTCGTCCATTTCTGCGAGTATTAGAGCTCCTCCAGAAAAAGCTTTTTTCACAACATATGGTCCTTCG
>NC_021161.2:20586101-20587039 GCF_000331145.2 Cicer arietinum | reverse complement strand
TGAAGCAGAAGCATCGTTCAACAAACAGCCCCAATTCAAAAGCTCCCAAATCGATTCCGATTTTGATTTGCTGCACTTTTACTTCACCAGTTATGTATTGTTAGCTAGTTATGTTAGCGTCAACATGATAGAAGATATTTTAGCAGATTCCTTTTAGATGATGGATCAATTTTTGTTTGATTTGTTGCAACCTCCAAAAATTAGATTTTTCATCAACAGTGTTACTGCAGTTCCACTTGAGGAGATACAAGAACCTTTAAAACCCTTCACGTGGGATTTGGACTCATGATGATTTGGACTCAAATTCTGTTTGGGGGACTAAAACTGGGGAGAAACAAAATGGGGGGACTACTTTCAATTTTCACCTATAATAGGGGGACCAAAAGTGCAATTAAGCCTAAAGTTAACTGGGCGTTGAGAATGGGGAATCTCTTAATGTCTCGGTTACTTAATGTTTGTTTTTGAAAATCGTTTAAGTTAATTGGGCGTTAAGAATGGGGAATCTCTTAATGTCTCGGTTACTTAATATTTGTTTTTTTGAAAATCGTTTAAGTTAACTGGGCGTTAAGAATGGGGAATCTCTTAATGTCTTGGTTACTTAATGTTTGTTTTGAAAATCGTTTAAGTTAAATGAGAATTAAGAATGGGGAATCTCTTAATGTCTTGGTTACTTAATGTCTGTTTTGAAAATCGTTTAAGTTAAATGAGAATTAAGAATGGGGAATCTCTTAATGTCTCGTTTACTTATGTGTGTTTTGGTAAATCGTGCTGACCCGCAATAGGTGGCACCTTGGTAAACGGTACGGGCCCATGATAGGCAGTACGTTTACGATTTACGTTTGGTCAGTTGTGCAGACCCGTGATAGGTGGCACCTCGGTAAACAGAACGGACCCTTGATAGGTAGTACGTTTACGACTTACGTTCCTTGGTGGATTGT
>NC_021161.2:20578519-20584030 GCF_000331145.2 Cicer arietinum | reverse complement strand
TGGCCGTGACATAGAGCTATCATTCTTTTTTCTTCTATGAGATTCAATTGGTCATATCGTGATTGAACCCATTCTGCCTCTTCTAGTTTTGTTTCCATCAGGACTTTGATTGAGGGAATTTCGACTTCGATGGGAAGTACCGCTTCCATTCCATACACCAATGAGAAAGGAGTTGCCCCTGTTGAGGTACGAACAGAGGTTCTATAGCCATGTAATGCAAAGGGAAGCATTTCATGCCAATCCTTATATGTCTCCACCATCTTTTGTATGATCTTCTTGATATTCTTATTTGCTGCTTCTACGGCTCCATTCGTTTTCGGACGATATGGCGAAGAATTATGGTGCTGAATTTTGAAACTATCACACAACTCTTTCATCATTTTGTTATTCAAATTAGTCGCGTTATCAGTGATTATCTTGTTTTGTAAGCCATATCGACAAATCAATTCTCTTTTGATGAATCTGACAACCACACTTCTCGTCACATTGGCATAAGAAGCGGCTTCAACCCATTTTGTGAAATAATCAATAGCTACTAGGATAAACCGGTGTCCATTTGAAGCCTTAGGCTCGATGAGTCCAATAACATCCATTCCCCACATTGAAAATGGCCATGGTGATGTTAAAACATTCAAAGAAGTGGGTGGTACATGTATTTTATCAGCATAGATTTGACATTTGTGACATTTCTTTACGTGACTAAAGCAGTCGGATTCCATGGTCAACCAGTAGTAGCCAGCCCTTAAGATTTTTCTTGTCATTGTGTGCCCATTTGCATGAGTTCCGAAAGAACCTTCGTGAACCTCTTGGATAATTTTCTCCGCTTCTGCTTTATCCACACATCTGAGGAGAACCATATCATGATTTCTCTTATAAAGCACATCACCATTCAAGAAGAAATTCATTGACAATCTCCTTAAAACCCTTTTGTCATTCTCTGAAATACCCAATGGATATTCCTTATTCTTAACATGTGATTTGATGTCATAAAACCACGGCTTGCCATCCAACTCTTCTTCTATTGATAATCAATATGCAGGTTTATCTCTTTGTTGAATTTTTATGACCTGTTCGTCTTGATTAGTGGTTATTTTGAACATTGACGACAAAGTGGCCAAGGCGTCAGCTAACTGGTTTTCTTCTCGAGGGATATGGTGAAAAGTAATCTTCTCAAAGTGTTTTGTCAATTCTTTGATATGGGTGTGATACGGAATCAATTTAGAATCTCGCGTTTTCCACTCTCCTTTCGTTTGATGGATAACCAAAGATGAGTCTCCATATACCTCAAGAACTTTTATCTTTGACTCAATGGCTGCTTTAATGTCCATGACACATGCTTCATATTCTGCAATATTGTTTGTGCAATCAAAACACAATCTAGCCGTAAATAGAGTGAACTGGTTCTCCGGAGAAATCAAAATCGCCCCAATTCCATGACCTAACGCGTTAGAAGCACCATCAAACACCAGCGTCCATTTTTCTTTATCAGGTGATTCATTCTCTTCAAATAAAGTCATGATGCCTTCATCGGGGAATTCACACTGCATTGATTGATAATCTTCTACAGGTTGTTGGGCCAAATACTCTGCTAGGGCACTTCCTTTTATAACTTTTTGTGTAACGTATACCAAATCGTATTCTGATAGCAACATCTGCCAACGGGCAATCCTTCCAGTAAGAGCAGGTTTCGCAAAGATGTACTTAATTGGGTCCATTTTAGACACCAACTAAGTTGTATGACATAACATGTATTGCCTCAACCGACGAGCAACTCATGCTAATGCGCAACATGTTCGTTCAAGCAGTGAATACCTTGTTTCACAACTGATGAACTTTTTGCTCAAATAATAAATAGCATGTTCTTTCCTACCAGATTCGTCATGCTGCCCCAGTACACAACCCATTGACTCGTCAAGTACTGTTAAGTACATAATAAGTGGTTTTTCAGGAACTGGAGGCACTAATACTGGTGGTTTTGACAAGTATTGCTTAATCTTTTAGAAAGCTTTTTGACAATTCTCATTCCATTCAACCTTTTGGTCTTTGCGCAACAACTTGAAAATTGGCTCGCATGTAGTGGTGAGATGCGATATGAACCTGACAATGTAATTCAATCTGCCCAAAAAGCCACGAACTTCTTTTTTCGTGCGTGGAGCGGGCATTTCTTGTATTTCTCTTACTTTATCTGGATCCACTTCTATCCCTTTTTGACTAACGATATACCCAAGTAACTTGGTTGATCTTACACCAAAAGTGCATTTAGAAGGGTTTAAACGGAGTTTGAACTTCCTTAGTCGCACAAATAACTTTTGAAGGTTAACAACATGGTCTTCTTCGGTCCGAGATTTTGCAATCATATCGTCCACATAAACCTCTATTTCTTTATGCATCATGTCATGAAACAAGGTTACCATTGCTCTTTGATAGGTTGCCCCAACATTCTTCAATCCAAACGACATCACTTTATAGCAGAAAGTCCCCCATTGTGTGATGAATGTAGTTTTCTCCATATCTTCGGGAGCCATCTTGATTTGATTGTACCCTGAGAAACCATCCATGAAGGAGAAAAGAGAGTATTGAGCAGTGCTATCCACTATGACATCAATATGAGGTAGAGGAAAATCATCTTTAGGACTAGCTTTATTTAAATCCCGATAATCAACGCACATTTGAACCTTTCCATCTTTCTTTGGAACTGGTACAATATTAGCCACCCATTGAGGATATTTTGCTACTGCTAAGAAACCAGCCTCAAATTTCTTCTTGACCTTTTCTCTAATTTTAAGTGACATATCAGGTCTCATCCTTCTCCACTTCTATTTAATTGGAGTGTATTCAGGCTTGAGTGGTAGCTTGTGTTCAATATGTTAGTATCTAACCCGGGCATATCCTGAAATGACCATGCAAAGACATCCACATAATCAATTAAAAGTTTAACCAACTTTTCTCGCTCACTTTCTTTCATAGACATACCAATTTTAACTTCTTTTTTTATCATGCTCAGTCCCTAAATTGATCACCTCAATAGGTTCTTGATAGGGTTGGATTATCTTAGCTTCCTGTTCAATTAAGCTTTCTAGTTCTGGGGGAAGCTCACAATTGCTTCACAATCCTCATTAGCATGATTCATCAGACGTTCAAAATTACAAGAAATGGTTCTAGCGCTGCTATTTTCAACATATTCATTTTTGACTCTGCATTGTTTAAATTAAGAAGAAAAAGGAAAAAAAAAAAGAAAATATGAATAAGGATTGCCAAAAGAAAGAGAAAAGAGAAAAGGAAAAAGGAAAAAAAAACCAGTTGGAGAATTCAAAAATGCATTTATTGATAATAAGTACGGAATTGAAATATATATGCCCTAACTAGTTATCCTTATAGCCTTGGGCAGAGCAAAATGAGTTAAAAATACATAATTACTTTGAACACGAATTAACAAACACGGGAAACTCGATGATCTTCCAATTATTGAGATTGGTGTTTGGAGGACAAGGGTACACTAGCTTGAGGGTATCATCATCACCATGATCCTCTTCCGCAAAAGCCCCATGATCAGCATATATTATTCCAGCGCTCTGAAAGGTTTGGCAAATGTCATAAATAGAAATCTTCTGTGTATTCAGTGTATGATACAGAATATTTGGCAAATATATTACTTGGGGTGCAATATATGGAATATTTTATGAGGGTATAGTCTTTTGGGGTGACACGTAACCCAAATGAGATGGAACTTGTGATTGGTTTAGGTTTTAGGGGTTGATAGTTGAGTGGTTTTGGTATTGTCCACGGGGTTAATGACTATAGGCGGAGTAAAACCAGGTGGGAGACCATTCATAGGAAATTGCATAGCTGCTGTACGAAATTGTTGGTTAGTAGGGGTAAAGCCTGGTGGGTGAGAATGAGTGGTTTGATGTTCTTCATTTGCAGTTGTAGGATTCCCATTCGTATTCTCCTTCCTTGACAAAACCTGTATAGCTTTTAGGATTTGATCAACCTTGTCCTTCAATTGGTTTACATCCGCTCTTATCACTTCTTGGTTTTGCTCGAGTTCATCCATGATCTTGGAGTTTG
The DNA here is from genome assembly GCF_000331145.2 of Cicer arietinum. Classification (NCBI taxonomy): domain Eukaryota; kingdom Viridiplantae; phylum Streptophyta; class Magnoliopsida; order Fabales; family Fabaceae; genus Cicer; species Cicer arietinum. The sequence continues at coordinate 20,579,962 of NC_021161.2, read as the reverse complement.
CGCGAGTCCGATAAGGGTGTCGGGGAAACAACTTCATAGATTTTTTTTTGTTTTTGTTTTTAATAAATAAATAAAATTTCTATGAGTATGCATTAAAATATGAGTGTGATGAAGATGAAATCAATTAGTTAATTATGATAGTTGGATGTTGGGGAATTATAAGCTTTATGTATTTTTTTTAACAAGAATGAATTATTAGTGAAGAAAATATGGGGATCGGAAATCAAAATAGCAAATCCTTCATTGACGAAAAAAATAGTACATCACATTTAAATTGAAAACTACATTGAATATGGTACTTCAATCTTCTCTTTAAATAGGACAACCAAATCTCCTCCTCCAATTCTTCTTCCAAATTTTTTTAATTTTCAACAAACTTGTAAACTTTGACTAGATTATTGAGCGGCCCCCGTTTGCACATTCATTGCCAAGAGATTTAGGATTTTGCCATAATTGTGAAAGAAACTCTTTTGTTGTATAGTTTTCATTTGATTGCTAATGTCTCTTAAACTTTTCAAATCAGGTTGTTTGAACTTTAAAAATAAAGTTTTTTTTATCCCATTGTGCACTTTAATTTACATGTGACTAAGGTCTTTATGATTCCCCAATAATCCTGAAAATTGATGCAAAATGCCAATTTATTTTTCAAAAGAAACAATGTTATGAGATATGGATGCAATTATGCAGAATGACTGTTGTGAATATATAACATTTTGAATGAATGTATGAGGGGTTTTTTGCTTATATGGATATTCTTATAATGAAAAGGGACTATCAGCTTATGTAGTGAAACTCTCACAATGGTGGCTCTATAGTTCTAAACACGGTCCCTAGAGCCAATAATCTCATTTTGGAATATTGTCAACAACAATAGGTAAACTATTTGGAGTGATGTCATGTCATGAGATATGAATGCAATAATGTAGAATGCCTGTTGTGAATATATAACATTTTGAATGAATGTATGAGGTGTTTTTTGCTTATATGAATATTCTTATAATGAAAGGGTCTATTGGCTTATGTAGTGAAACTCTCACAATGGTGGCTCTATAGTTCTAAACACGGTCCCTAGAGCCAATAATCTCATTTTGGAATATTGTCAACAACAATAGGTAAACTATTTGGAGTGACAATACCCTCAACAAGATCAAACTCTAGGTGAGATTTTCATGCTAACCAAACAGGATGTACAGCCAGAAGGCTACCACTACACCACCTCGAAACTAAACTTAAGTTTTGTTCAAACTCGGGTGTATGGTTCCACTCATAAGTGTGTGTCTTAAAAAAAGTGTAGGGTGTAGAATAAGTATGATTGAATAACTCAATAACGATACTAAAACATATAATAAAAATAAATAACTAAATAAATAAATAATAAATAGAAAATGATCTATAAGTTTAAAAATGAATAAATAAATAATAATGTCAACTAACACTTATTAA